>NW_007377664.1:0-16861 GCF_000475195.1 Diaphorina citri
AATTTCAACTCTCTAGCTCTTACCGTTCTCGAGATATTTTGTTTACAGACAGACAGACACACGAAAAAAAAAAAAAAAAGACAGACAGACAGACAGACACACACACGGACCAATGGCTGAAACTTTGGATTTAGGCTCTAGGTGTATGAATCAGTTGGAAGTTGTAAAATAAAAAAAAGTTGATAAATGGAAAATAACCAGAAGCCGCGTTCACACGAGTTGCAAGTGACTTGCAACTCGTGTAACAGATTCCGCTTTGGACGTCCACACTTGCTCCACAAAGCGGAATCTCACAATCTCATTGGTTCAGCTATGTTGACTATAAAAAAAAGTCACTTAAAAATATACGGCTTTCGTTACTTATACCTTCACATATCAGCTACTTGTACAAATGCACATTGCTTTTACTTACGCGGTCTAAATGCTTGTTACTTTCCTTATCCCTTAAAAAAATACGGCTTTCGTTACTTATACCTTCACATATCAGCTACTTGCACAAATGCACATTGCTTTTACTTACGCGGTCTAAATGCTTGTTACTTTCCTTATCCTATAAACTAGGAAAGTAATGTATCTTTAGGTGCCTTTGGGTACTTTGGTGTCAACCTTATTAATGTCACGCTTTGCCTGGGCAAAAAAAAAGCTAACTGGTAGAGACTTTGTGTAATGTGAGATACTTTGAACACTCGTCTGCTGTCTAAGTGTCTACTTGACCCGTTTTAGTGAGGCTCTAGACGACATAAGTTTTTTTCCTTACTCTTCCTCTTCTTCTCCTTCTTCCTCATTTCCCATAAATCAAGATATTCCCACTCATTTTTCTCCTTCTCCTCCATCTCATCTTTCTCCTCCTATTTCGCCCTAAAATTTGAATGTCCGGACTCCTTTCTCTTTCCACTCCTCTTTTATTCTTCCTCTTCCTTCTCCTCCTCTTTCTCCTCCTACTCCACCTCCTCCTTCTCCTTCTCCTCTTTCTCCTACCAATCCACCTCCACCTCCTCCTCCTCCTCCTCCTCCTCCTCCTAATTTACGATCTTCCCACTGACACAATTGCATCGACTGCTGTTCCAAATATGAATAGTGAATACATATGTCACACAAAATGACCTATTTTATGCTTGAACTGGGAGGGGGGAAGGAGGAGGAGGAGGAGAAAGTGGAAGAGGAGGAGGAGGGAAACTCTAGGGCTAAACGCTGTCCTAAATATTTCTGGAATTTTATAGCCTGTAAGTATGTGAAATGTGTATGTGCTTGTGTTACGCATGGGGTGAACGCTGCTGCGCATCGTGTCAGAGGTCATGGCTTCGATTCTCGGCAGAGGGGAGTTTTTCCTTCGCCTCTGTCTTGTGCATTTTTGAAGTGCACTCATATTCGTGAGGAAATCTATTAGAATATGGTGTTTAGATTCAATATTCAGCACCTAACGGACTTTTGTAAAGCCACCTTGGGCTTTCTTTGTGTGACCATATAATCCGAAAGGTTTATAGTTTTTTTTTCTCATTTATTTGTATCTACATAAATGAAATTTCGAAAAACATCTTTTACTCCTAGAAAGGACCTGGGCTCATTAGATTTTGGGTTTGATAGAACCTTTGGAGCCGTAAGTAAAGGCCTTTTTTTTTATGGCTGATTTCTGCAGGTCATTGGACCACGAAATATAGGCATTTTAATGGGGTGCAATAGTTCTACATACTGTACTCCGCACCCAGGGGTTGCGTCAGGAAAGACCCCCCATTTCAATATAATGTAAGTATTTTAATAATTACATTCGGTTCACCCTGTATAAATGTTTGACTTGAAAATGTGTACTGTGTGTTGTTGTGATTTGATTGTGATGTTTTTCTCTACACGTGCCTTTGTGTGGCTGTTATCAGATACCTCGTCTCTCTCCTCTCCTCTGTCTCTCTCTCTCTCTCTCACTCTCTCTTTCTCTCTCACTTACTCTCTTTCTCTCTCTCTCTCTCTCGCTCTCGATCTCTCTCTCCCCCTCTCTTCCCCTCTCTCTTCCTCTTAATCTCTCTCTCTCTCTCTCTCTCTCTCTCTCTTCTCGTTTGTGAATAATCATTTGTGTTTTTATTTTTAGCTCGTTAATAGAAATGGAGAAGTTGGTTTTGCCTACGCCATATCATATATAAAGCCGAGCTCTGGTAAGAGAGCACCGGGCTGGCTTCTCTGGAACTTTCCCGAAGTTCCCCTTCTTCCCATGAATGACTCACGGCCAATTGGCCATAGGTGAAACAATGCTATTTTTCAGTGTATCACCTATGGTCACTTGTATTATCTCGACTTCTACAAGAAATACGTTAAAACTAACACTTTCTACGTACAAAACACATTATTTTTAGTAGGAAAACACTGTAAAGCAGGGCAGTGGGGGTAGAAGAGCCCTAAGACAAAACTCATTCGAATGAATGGCGGCGACATTATATTAAGCAGTAGGATGGTAGGGCCACTTTGGACACATGACATGAAGCAAAGAATTAGGGAACTTTTAACAGCGAAGTTCTTAGTGTTCTTACCGTCCCAAAATCGAAGTATTCCGAGAACGCCAGCAGATCGACTGTTGTTGTTGTTGAACGAGAACGAACCTTACCTGTTAACGATCGCACCTGCGCGGGGTAAAGGGACTTTTTAGTCTCATTCGAGCAGGATAACCAAGGTATATTCTATTGTATTCTATTCTGTAGTGGTTCGCACGGATCTGGAGGTTGGTGGTTCGAGTCCAAGTCAAGTCGTAAAATTTAGCGCAGTGAATTGTGTTCTCTCTCTCGCTATCTCTCTCTCTCCCCCTCTTAATCTCTCTCTCTCTTCTCGTTTGTGAATAATCATTTGTGTTTTTATTTTTAGCTCGTTAATAGAAATGGAGAAGTCGGTTTTGCCTACGCCATATCATATACATAATGTCTCATGTATATTTTATATATGATATGAGAAGAAAACAACAATAACCTTTACGTAGGTAATATGTATGTTTCTGGAAATTTGATAAAAAAAAAACCTAAATATACAAATATGTAGGTATAATTATGTTTGTGTACATAAGTAAGGAAGCATGTATTCTCTTTTCTCGAAGCACTTTTTGAAAGAGACATCAATGTTTGATTGGGAATAGAAAAGCAGGGCAGTGGGGGTAGAAGACCCCTAAGACAAAACTCATTCGAATGAATGGCTGCGACATTGAATTAAGCAGTAGGATGGTAGGGCCACTTTGGACACATGAAGCAAAGAATTAGGGAACTTTTAACAGCGAAGTTTTTACCGTCCCAAAATCGAAGTATTCCGAGAACGCCAACAGATCGACTGCTGTTGGACTAGAACGAACAACGAACCTTACCTGTTAACGATCGCACCTACGACCTGACGTTTACAAGATAGACACGCTACTCTCCAAGCTAACGCTGGCTGGACCTTGTTTATGCTCCCGTAAGGAGACTGTAAAGTCTAGCCATGAGTTAGATTTTGGGTTTTATAAACTTATAATTTTGAAAAGAAGGTCAGCTCCCATGGCATAGTGGTCACTGCGCTCGCCTTGCACGCGGGAGGCCCGGGTTCGATTCCCGGCGGGGTCATGAAATTTGTATCTCCATTATTTTTGATTAATTATATGTGTTGATTGATTATGTGCGATTATCGTTCCATAGTAAGACCTTTCTGTAGACACGCTGCATTTGTCTCGCGACGCAAGTAACCTTCCTACTGCATAACATGATCTGAGTAGCGAATATACAGGGTGAATTCGGAAAGATTCTTCGATTCATTTGTCTCTGTATTATTTATCTTTTAAGGTCTGTCCAAACATAGTCGACCGGCCGTCGGCGTCGATTAACAACGAGTATATGTTGTCGAGGCAGTGTGAACGGTTCAGTCGACATCAATCGACGGCTGCTCGACTACGTGTGGAGTGGACATATTACCTTTACACTTGTTTCAACTAGAGATGTGTTAAAGGCTAAAAAGTGAGTGAGTTATAAAAAGAACTTACTACTCTTTCCAGTAGACTACTAAGCCATTGAGTCGGATTTTAAAACATACATACGAGCATTAGCTCACCAAGTCTCTAAGTACAGAAGTAATGTCTCATGTATATGATATGAGAAGAAAACAACAATAACCTTTACGTAGGTAATATGTATGTTTCTGGAAATTTGATAAAAAAAAACCCAAATATACAAATATGTATAATTAAGTTTGTGTACATAAGTAAGGAAGCATGTATTCTTTTTTCTCGAAGCACTTTATGAAAGAGACATCAATGTTTGATTGGGAATAGAAAAGCAGGGCAGTGAGGGTAGAAGAGCCCTAAGATAAAACTCATTCGAATGAATGGCGGCGACATTGAATTAAGCAGCAGGATGGTAGGGCCACTTTGAACACATGAAGCAAAGAATTAGGGAACTTTTAACAGCGAAGTTCTTACCGTCCCAAAATCGAAGTATTCCGAGAACGCCAGCAGATCGACTGTTGTTGTTGTTGTTGTTGTTGAACGAGAACGAACAACGAACCTTACCTGTTAACGATCGCACCTACGACCTGACGTTTACAAGATAGACACGGTACTCCCCAAGCTAACGCTGGCTGGACCTTGTTTATGCTCCCGTAAGGAGACTGTAAGATCTAGCCATAAGTTATAAACTTATAATTTTGAAAAGAAGATACCTGTGTTCTTCTTTTCAAGATGAATCTTCACAAAGTCACGTCAGAATCTATCAATAACTTATAATTTCATGCTGAGAACTTTCAATGCAGTTTCCGTTGCAGTCGTCAACGTGATAGAACTGCAACTCGCGGAGTTATGTGTCCCCGTGTTTTAAAGTCAAGGCGTACGGGCTCAGGACCTTGCAAGATCTTTGTCAAGGGGAATTGTCTCCACAATTTTGAAAAGAAGATACCTGTGTTCTTCTTTTCAAGATGAATCTTCACAAAGTCACGTCAGAATCTATCAATAACTTAATAATTTCATGCTGAGAACTTTCAATGCAGTTTCCATTGCAGTCGTCAACGTGATAGAACTGCGACTCGCGGAGCTATGTGTCCCCGTGTTTTAAAGTCAAGGCGTACGGGCTCAGGACCTTGCAAGATCTTTGTCAAGGGGAATTGTCTCCAAGTGACTGACATTTTGAAAAGAAGATAGGTAGGTACCTGTGTTCTTCTTTTCAAGATGAATATTCACAAAGTCACGTCAGAATCTATCAATAACTTATAATTTCATGCTGAGAACTTTCAATGCAGTTTCCATTGCAGTCGTCAACGTGATAGAACTGCGACTCGCGGAGTTATGTGTCCCCGTGTTTTAAAGTCAAGGCGTACGGGCTCAGGACCTTGCAAGATCTTTGTCAAGGGGAATTGTCTCCAAGTGACTGACCTTAGCTGCGAGGCATAGGACTTTCCGAAGAATTTGCCAACTCGAGAGTCTTGGGTTGGGGTAGTCTTGTGAAAAAATGACAACTAGAGAAGTTAAAAAATCTGCATTTTTCTTTAGCTTTTTCCCTTGGAGTTTTCCTTAAGGGGAGTTTTTTTTCCTACGCAGTGAGAGAGAGAGGGAAATAGAAAGAAAGAGGGAGAGAGAGAGAGAATAGGAGGTAGAGAGAAAGGAAAAGATAGAGAGGGAGTGAGTGAGAAAAAGAGATAAATACCTAGAGAGAGGGAAAGGTAAGATGGTTAAGAAGAAAGAAAGAGAAAGGGAGAAGAGAGAAAAATCAATTAATGTCGATCTGCCGATGAAAGGCCTTCTCTACCACCTAACCCTTAGAGCTCCATTATTATGTGGTCAATTTACAAAATTAATAAGGGTAAAAATTTCGGCCAGCCTACTTAGCTTAGTTGGTAGTGCGTCTGCCTTGTAAGCGCTAGGCCGCGGGTTCGATTCCCGCCCGGGGCGGATTTTACCTACGCAGAACAGGGTTTTTGGGGACTTCTTACTGGATATTTCAAGGTCACAAAAGTTACGATAAGAGGTTTGATCGAAAGAACGGTAACAACTGAGAACTGAGGTTTTATCGTCCCGAAAATGAAGGGAGAAAGACAGGAATAGGATAGGAGAAAGCTAGCCGATCGCCTGATAAACCCACTCGAGGCATGTGATTTATCCTGTTTAATTTGACAATTTGACCTCATTTATTTGAGAAATATACGCTTTTGTTTGACAATTTGACCATAATAGTGAAGCCCTAAAGCTTAGGTGGTAGAGAACGCCTGAAGCGTTAACCTCGCCCAACTTTATTTGCTAAGGTCTTCCTACGCAGAACAGGGTTTTTGGGGACTTCTTGCTGGATATTTCAAGGTCACAAAAGTTACGATAAGAGGTTTGATCGAAAGAACGGTAAGAACTGAGGTTTTATCGTCCCGAAATTGAAGGGAGAAAGACAGGCATAGGATAGGAGAAAGCTAGCCGATCACCTGATAAACCCACTCGAGGCATGTGATTTATCCTGTTTAATTTGACAATTTGACCTCATTTATTTGAGAAATAGTTATATGCTTTTGTTTGAGAATTTGACCATAATAGTGAAGCCCTAAAGCTTAGGTGGTAGAGAACGCCTGAAGCGTTAACCTCGCCCAACTTTATTTGCTAAGGTCTTTCCAGTCAAAAGTCCATTATTTTTGATTAATTATATGTGATTTTGATTGATTATGTGCGATTATCGTTCCATAGTAAGACCTTTCTGTAGACACGCTGCATTTGTCTCGCGACGCAAGTAACCTTCCTACTGCATAACATGATCTGAGTAGCGAATATACAGGGTGAATTCGGAAAGATTCTTCGATTCATTTGTCTCTGTATTATTTATCTTTTAAGGTCTGTCCAAACATAGTCGACCGGCCGTCGGCGTCGATTAACAACGAGTATATGTTGTCGAGGCAGTGTGAACGGTTCAGTCGACATCAATCGACGGCTGCTCGACTACGTGTGGAGTGGACATATTACCTTTACACTTGTTTCAACTAGAGATGTGTTAAAGGCTAAAAAGTGAGTGAGTTATAAAAAGAACTTACTACTCTTTCCAGTAGACTACTAAGCCATTGAGTCGGATTTTAAAACATACATACGAGCATTAGCTCACCAACTCTCCACAGGTATATAATTATTAGCCAAGATTTGCCTCATATAGGTATCTGATGTGTGGACGCTATCAGAAAAATCTCCGTAGCTACTGTTCCCTCTAAGCTCCAAGTATCTTTTTACTTTTTTTTTTTTCATGTACTTACCCTGTATAAAAAAATGTATTATATGATTATGTTCTACACTTGTGTGTGTGTTTGATCTGAGCGTATCATGTACTTACCCTGTATAAAAAAATGTATTATATGATTATGTTCTACACTTGTGTGTGTGTTTGATCTGAGCGTATTGCCTTGGCCTAATTATGTTTTGGCCTGAGACATGATGTATAGAATATTCGAACATTGCCTGTGTGAAGGCTCTTGGGAACTTGTTTCGGTACATAGCAGATTCTGAGATACTGTCAGAGAGGGAAGGAAGGAAGTAGGGTGAGTGTAGCACCTATGGTCAGGTTAAGGATTTTTTGCATGTTAAAAAAATCGTACCTGCTAGACCGTTATAGCTACAGATATCAGTACTTAGTATAGTGTTGTTTAGAGTTTTAGACTGTCTACGTAGAATGGAATATAGTACCTTGTTTATCCTACTCGAATACTGAAAAGTCCTTTAATTTCAACACCAGACTGAGGTAGGCCAGACTAGTTAGCTTAGTTGGTAGTGCGTCTGCCTTGTAAGCGCTAGGCCGCGGGTTCGATTCCCGCCCGGGGCGGATTTTATCCTTATCAGTACTCAGTATAGTGTTGTTTAGAGTTTTAGACTGTCTACGTAGAATGGAATATACCTTGTTTATCCTACTCGAATACTGAAAAGTCCTTTAATTTCAACACCAGTCTGAGGTAGGAGGGGTAGAGGTACCTACTGCGGAAAATCCTGGTTTCCAATCCCACTATCGACAAAAAAAAATGCACTCATATATCGGTTTGCAAATATTTCAATGTTTTCCTTTTTGGTGTTCTCGTGTTAACCCAGCACCTTAATGGGATAATGGGACGTAATGTGTCTCTTCTCGTCCATCGGATGAGGGACATACCACGGGATGGGCATGATATGACACAGACAAGACGAGTCTAATGTAGCAGTTATTTTATTGCTACGAAATAAAAATGACGGTAAAACAGTCTTAAAAAAATGTGTGTGCTGTGTTTTTAATACTGGCGTGATTGCGTCATTGGAAAGACTCCCCAATGATGAGTCATAATGACATATAACATTGTGGCATAATATGTAGAACACACACATGTACTAGGCTATAAGGCTATGTATTGGACTATGTCATATAACTCATATATATGTATTGGGCTGTGTAATATGATGTATTTATATGTATTGGGCTATGTAATATGTATGTAAATGTGTTGGGCTATTTAATATGGCAGCTACAAAGCGTATGGTTTGGGGTATATTAGGTGTTCTTGTTTTGTCAGAGGAAAAGCAATATATTTTTGCGCATTTTAATAACTCACTAATGGATGCTTTGTATAAGAGAACTGTATTATCGGAGAGTTTTTCCCTTATTCCTTGAAACAACTTTTCGACCCTATATCGAAGAGAGGAAGGCAGGATGGGATAGGATAGGAGAAAACAAGGCGCAAAAAGGAACCGTTCCGAGAACGAACCTTATCTATTTAGAATAACGAACCTTCCAAGCTAACTAGGCTGGCTAATCTGGCTATATTTCCCTTTTCAAGATGTCCAGAACATTACATACATACATGATTATGTACAACACATGTATGTAGGAACACGCGCGTCTCAGGTTCTGCTCATGTGATCATGATTCTGTTTTATGTTCTGATAACGCAGAGAGGTGTCTGCAATAATTTTTGCGCATTTTAATAACTCACTAATGGATGCTTTGTATAAGAGAACTGTATTATCGGAGAGTTTTTCCCTTATTCCTTGAAACAACTTTTCGACCCTATATCGAAGAGAGGAAGGCAGGATGGGATAGGATAGGAGAAAACAAGGCGCAAAAAGGAACCGTTCCGAGAACGAACCTTATCTATTTAGAACGAACCTTCCAAGCTAACTAGGCTGGCTAATCTGGCTATATTTCCCTTTTCAAGATGTCCAGAACATTACATACATGATTATATGTACAACACATGTAGGTATGTAGGAACACGCGCGTCTCAGGTTCTGCTCATGTGATCATGATTCTGTTTTATGTTCTGATAACGCAGAGAGGTGTCTGCAATAACTTTCTACTCGTTACATTCCTCACAATAACGAATAACATCATCACGTCGACATTCCCACGTAATCGCGGGGCACTGCACCATAAGCAAGGTGCTTGTATCATTTTTATCAATCTTCTCTTCTCCTTTTTCTTCGCCTTTCCGTGTACAGACGGGGTCGGCGTTTTTCGTCAGCCTCTCAATCAGCCCTAACTAGGGCGATTTCTTTGGGCTGACATTTGGTTTTGGCTAAAAAAAAAAAAAAAAAAAAAAAAAAAGGGGGGGGTCCCCTCCACACCCCACTTTTTGGTAAAAAAAAAAAAAAAAAAAAAAAAATACGAGTGGATGCCCTTCGCACTCAACCTTTGCTACTTCTTTAGCGAGGGAAAATTTAGGCTGGTATACTCCCTGTTTAAACTAGGTAAAAAGTACCCATTCAAGGAGTGTCCTTTTCAAAAGAAAGGCATTCCTTTGAAATGTGTATAATGCAGCTGTGATGTAATCAAGGTTTGTTCTAGGAACGGCCAGTTGTCTCCTCTCCTGTTCTTTTCTCATCGATTTCGGGACGAGAAGTTGTTTCATTTCCCGCTATCAAAACTCTTAAAAAAACTATTGAACCTCCCTAAAAAGGTCCGTTTTGCCTCTCTTTTTAGACTAGGCGAACTTTCATTCCGTGTTGAACTATTTCGTGATATCTCTCTTGCCTCCCTCGCCTCTTTCCTTCTCTCCCCTACACAGGAATAGGGGAAAAACAAGGTCAACTTTTTCCGTTCTTTACTTTTCCTGCTTTTCACTCACTCATGGCGGAAACATTTCTCTAACTATTTTTTTCCGTCGTTGTGAATCATTTCAATCATTAGTAATTCATTACCTGTCTGTATTCTGTTTGAACCTGCCTGTTGAACTTGGATCCTTGGTGAGTTCTTTAGTTCAGCAGTTCACCTAACTACTGGCTCTTTATAGTTTTTCAAATGGGGGAAAAAATCTTGGGAAAACTGGCAGAAATCAGCGCTTCTTCTATTTCCTCCCCGGCTCAAATTACTTCCTAATATCTCTCTGTACTCCGGTGAAAAAAATCCCCATCAGTCAGTTTTTGCCGAGTAAAATGTCCCTCTGGCCGTGGAGGAAATTCCCATATCATTTGACAACATTATTTCATTCCATCACTTCTAGCAAATTCGCCGAGCAATCATCTGCCCGCGCCCCGCGTCCCCGCGATAATCGTTCATCACGTGGGTTCCTCATGGTGATGCGCGCGCACTCGCCCCTCCATCAGAATTCGCTTCCTCGCTTCCAAATCCCCGCGACTCCAGCCCGCCTGCCCGCCAAGCTCTTCCCTCTCCCCGGGCCACGAAGCTGATCACCGCGCGCAGAAGTCCCCGAGACCGGGGAATGGCTGAACGCGGTGCCTGTTACCTTGCTCACCGGCGAATGCATTGACGTAGGCGCTGGATGCTTGACAATGGAGCGGGGAGCGAGTGTTTGCCTCGTGGCCTGGCGCGGAGGTTAACCCGCGCCTAGTCCATTGGGTCTTGGCGCTTGGCGGGCGGGTATGTCCTTCGGATTCTGTTTACTAGTGTGATGTTCACACCAGAATTTCATTTTATGTTGGTATGTACCTATTTAGTGTTTTATAGAAGTAGTGAGAAAAGGTATTGTTTTAGAGAAGTTGAATTTGTAGACTTGTTTTTAAAGAGAATTTTTATATTGCTCTAATTTTTCTGTGAATCCAAAATTTTCAGGGAACTCAAGTACCCCTTCTATCGATGCAGTGCGATTACTGTTGTTGATGTTTCCGTTATTAATATAGAATGGGATAAATGGGATTGTATATACATATTTTGTTTACTCTTTGTTGATATTATTTTGTTGCGTGAAAAGGTATTGTTTTAGAGAAGTTGAATTTGTAGACTTGTTTATAAAGAGAATTTTTATATTGCTCTAATTTTTCTGTGAATCCAAAAATTTGAGGGAACTCAAGTACCCCTTCTATCGATGCAGTGCGATTACTGTTGTTGATGTTTCCGTTATTAATTTAGAATGGATAAATGGGATTGTATATACATATTTTGTTTACTCTTTGTTGATATTATGTAGTTGCGTCATTGGTATTTTGTTTATTACAATAAAGAGATGCTCTATTATACTGTTAGTATAACGTGTCTTGGTCCCAAGTAGATGATCTCCAGAAAGCACTACTTATACTAACTCTCATATTTCCCTCTAACGGATTGTTCGATTGTTTTTAGCCTTTGGTGCATCTCTTTTCTTACACTCAAGAATCCCATTGTTGTCGACAGGCAAAATCCAATCAATCGGGTGTCAGGCCAAGGACTGTTGCAAATTTCTTGGGTTTTTATCCAGAGGTCAATGACTGACAAAGTTGTAGGGTTCTTTGGGCATGTGTTTCATCTTCATCATTGGGCAGGGTTCATCAGTGAGAATCCCAATTACTTCATTGATCAGATTCTTTTGAAGCCGACAGTTCCTGCCAATAGATGACCTCTTCTTCTCTTCACCCGGTCACACACGTTGTTGCGTCATTGGTATTTTGTTTATTACAATAAAGAGATGCTCTATTATACTGTCAGTATAACGTGTCTTGGTCCCAAGTAGATGATCTCCAGAAAGCACTACTTATACTAACTCTCATATTTCCCTCTAACGGATTGTTCGAGTACCTACTCAGTATAGTGTTGTTCAGAGTTTTAGACTGTCTACGTAGAATGGAATATACCTTGTTTATCCTACTCGAATACTGAAAAGTCCTTTAATTTCAACACCAGACTGAGGTAGGAGGGGTAGAGGTACCTACTGCAGAAAATCCTGGTTTCCAATCCCACTATCGACAAAAAAAATTGCACTCATATTTCGATTTGCAAATATTTCAATGTTTTACTTTTTGGTGTTCTCGTCTTGACCCAGCATCTTAATGGGACGTAATGTGTCTCTTCTCGTCCATCGGATGAGGGACATACTACGGGATGGGCATGTTATGACACAGACAAGACGAGTCTAATGTAGCAGTTATTTTATTGCTACAAAATAAAAATGACGGTGAAACACTCTTTAAAAGAAATGTGTGTGCTGTGTTTTTAATACTGGCGTGATTGCGTCACACTATCGACAAAAAAATTTGCACTCATAGGTATATCGGTTTGCAAATATTTCAATGTTTTACTTTTTGGTGTTCTCGTCTTGACCCAGCACCTTAATGGGACGTAATGTGTCTCTTCTCGTCCATCGGATGAGGGACATACTACGGGATGGGCATGATATGACACAGACAAGACGAGTCTAATGTAGCAGTTGTTTTATTGCTACAAAATAAAAATGACGGTGAAACACTCTTTAAAAGAAATGTGTGTGCTGTGTTTTTAATACTGGCGTGATTGCGTCATTGGAAAGACTCCCCAATGATGAGTCATAATGACATATAACATTGTGGCATAATATGTAGAACACACACATGCATTAGGCTATAAGGCTATGTATTGGACTATGTCATATAACTCATATACAGGGTGGTTCGTGATTTGCGAACCACGCTTATATCTCAGAAACGGCTGGGAATTAAGGAATGAAATAAACGGCATCAGTCAATGACTGACAAAGTTGTAGGGTTCTTTGGGCATGTGTTTCATCTTCATCATTGGGCAGGGTTCATCAATGAGTATCCCAATTACTTCATTGATCAGATTCTTTTGAAGCCGACAGTTCCTGCCAATAGATGACCTCTTCTTCTCTTCACCCGGTCACACACCATCTCTTCAATTGCCCAGCTAAACCCACCATCCTAACTCCGATAGACCTCTGGGAGAACCCAATGCTGCCACCTTCCTTGATCTCATACAAACCCTGGAACCTGTTGGGGATGTTGACTGATCTGCTGCCTCTGCTACAACAACAACAATAGATAACCTCCTAATGATGACCTCTTGGCCAAATAGTGGCCTGTAAGGTGTTAACTGAACTACATGCAGTATTCATGGCGATGAGAGCTTGTCTCACCGCACGGTGCTCCTGTTATGTAGAATGTGAGAGTGCATTGGATGACCGAGCTATGGCACATTGCTTTCCCTCAAATAAGGAGTTCGTCACTTCCTTCGTGCTTCATGATGCTCAATCTGATGACTGGAACCAAGGCTGCTGCTGGTCACACACTCTCAGGTATCAGGAAGACCTGATCAGGCGTACCTGTCAGGCCTACCTGATAGTCAGTGGCCGGTCTGAGAGGTCTACAGTCTCATCTTGACTTTGGTTGGTTTAATTTTGAACATTTTTGAAAGAGACTCGAGTAGAGGGTGATCACTAGGCGAGGAAGAGGAGGACATAATCACTTGGCGGAGTTAACGCCGGAAGTATCTCATATAGGAGTCTCTACCTCCTAAACTTTAGTGCGCTATTATTACATGGTCAAAGACTCAAATAAATAAGGAGAAAATTCCGTGCCTCGACTGGAATTGAACCCGCGCCCTTGAATCCCTGAAAAGGAGAAAACATCTCAATGTAGGTGAGGTAGTCTGCTAAAAGCAATCTGGGAAGACCAGCAGGCCCTTGAAGGGTAAATCACCAGATGCTACCATTCTACCGTCCAGCGTCAGTCGGAATAACAATTCCCCAAATCGACTTACATATTTGGATTTGGGGAATTTCCAACCGGACAGAATAACCGGTCCGGTGATCGGTGTACAGACCACAACTTGATGAGTCATCAAAGCTCATCATCAAAACTTCCAACCCTGTTCCGCGGAGAAGAGAAAGCAGCAAAACCTGCCAGCCAACGCTGAAGTAACAAGTCGCACTTAAGCCAACATGCTTGTATTGTAAGCAAACACCTATTACCTTCGAGCAATCCAGGCCTTGTAGCTTGTAGCATGCAGAACACTCCCCCCACTCCTTGAGCAAGGTTTCTTCCCCTCCAACGCTGGCCAACTTCCCCTCTGTCAGGCAAATCGTTTTTCCTTGACTCGAATAATCCGAGCTCTCTGATTGGTGGACGGTGACATGTGTTTTCTGTGGAAGTGTGCTCGTTGCTCGTGTGACGTTACCAGGTCGTGTGTGTGTGTGTTCAGTTATTTCTCATTTCTCTCTCTCGCTTCTCTATTGTATTACGGTAAAGTTCATTCATTTCACGGGCTTTTTTTCCTCATTCATTCGTGGTCGTTTAGTGCGGACGGACGTCCTCGTGTTTTTCAAATTTTCGCCGAATTCCTTTCTTTTTCTCGCGAAAATTTGGCGTTTGATATTGTTATCATTTTTTCTCGTTTGGAAATTTTCTGAAAGATTTTCAATTTTTCATAGTGAAATCGCCTAAATTACAGGATTTTGTAGGACAACCTGTGATTTTTTTTTCCAATTTTCTTTAGTGATAGCAATAATTGTTTTTACTAGGTAATCGTTGGATTTAAAAGATTGTGTATTTTTGAAATGTTTACCAAAAACAAACAAAATTGAGCCAGTCTAGCTAGGCTTATAAGCGTTAGGCCGCGGGTTCAATTCTCTCCCGGGGCGGATTTTGTCCTAGCGGTTTTTTCGAGTAAAGGTCGAAGAAGTTCCTTAAAGTAAACAGGAAAATTAGGTGAAGTACAAAACAGGTGGTTTGCCATTAGGTACAAACTTTTTCATCCCCTCCAGTCTCCCTCGCTTTATTGAACTCGTCCAAAATGTGGTTATGTATTTAGTAAGTTAGCATTTCTTCCCTTAGTACCTAGCCCTTCTGATATCTCCGTATTTTCCCTGAAGAACAGCTCTTATGTTCTTTCAACAATCGACAAATCAGGAAAAGTTCAAATTTTCGCCGAATTCCTTTCTTTTTCTCGCGAAAATTTGCGTTTGATATTGTTATCATTTTTTCTCGTTTGGAAATTTTCTGAGAGATTTTCAATTTTTCATAGTGAAATTGCCTAAACTACAGGATTTTGTAGGGACAACCTGTGATTTTTTTTCCAATTTTCTTTAGTGATAGCAATAATTGTTTTTACTAGGTAATCGTTGGATTTAAAAGATTGTGTATTTTTGAAATGTTTTCTGACTGTCCATGCATGTATTACGCGTCATTCTAAGCGATCAATTCGATGAGTAAATAAACATCACTTGTGACCTAACTACCCGAGTTGTAAAACGTAATATCTCAAAGTTCTGAATTTTTTCTGGTGACACTTGTGTTATTTCCTTCGGAATTATTCTTCAGTTGAGCCCCAAAATGGGTGTTCTTGTGGATTCGAATTCCAATTGGACCCCATCACCGCCCAAAAAGAAATGGATGATGCACTATTTAGGTGAGCTTTTTTGGGGTGAATTTCGCACCCTGGGAGATATATCAAGTAAATAAAACGTGGTCTGCGTGCTGATAAGGCCAACATGATGTGTGTGTGTGTGTGTGTGTGTGTGTGTGTGTGTGTGTCTCGGATGATAACCCGGAGTCTTGGAGCCTGTTATCAAATAGGAGAAAGTGATGGAAGTCTCGAGAGAACGTGCTCTGTTATGGAATATTCTTGTGCGCTTGGCAGAGGCTGACGGGGTGAATTTTTGGGTTTTTGGGGTGCATGTTCGGTTTCTTTTTCGGGACTACAAGTTCCTCTGGTCAGATCCCTCCCCAATCCCCAGGAATCAAATAGAAGATCAGGAAATGTGTAATTCATTCTGTCAGCAAAAATCGTCGGTATGCTACTGCTACTTTTGCGATTCTAGCAAGTAGCAGGGCTGGGTTGTAGTGTAAGTAGTGAGATAGGTCAGTTATTGCGCCAGTTGGACCTCGATTTAAACATGTCTTTCTTTTATCTGGCTTGCTTTTTTTCGACCTTTCTTTCATTAACTTTTTACGTTTATGTGTTCAATTTTTCTTTTACTTTTTATATTTATTTATAAAGTCCAACATTTATTTTGAAGACGGTCGTTTGTGTGTTCCAAAGTCAAGGTAGTTTTGCTTTTCTCACTATCTCTACCTTTTCTTTGGTGCCCTTGAAGTTCTTAAAACGATTAACCAGCTAAAAGTGTCTGTCAGGACATGTATGTCTTCAAAACCCCTTTTTGGATAATGTTCGTTCTCGGAACGGCTGGCTTTCTCCTATCCTGTCTTCCTTCTCTCTTCGATTTCGGGACGATAAGACTCTAGCAGTCACAGTTCCCTCTGTCAAACCTCTTTAAAAAAAAACTTGATATTTGCATTCGCTTAAAAAAGTACAGTTAGGTTACAGTTCCCTCCGTCAAACCTCTTTAAAAAAAGAAGATTTTATTTTCTTTACTTTAGATTGGATTTTCTCCTATTGACGATCGTTTTCTGATCGCTAAGAATACTCTAGCCAACTACAACTACTATCTACATACGAGTATGTATTTAAGTGTAAGTAGATTATCCCACAGGCCTTGAGGAATGGTACCTGTTTGCAACATTGCAATCAGGAAAATGTATTATTTCTCCAGATTGGGACACTAATTCTTCCAACAAATTATGAGCTTGGGAAAAATTCCATGAACAATTCAGAGCAAATTTTATGAACAGATCCAGGACAAAAGTTCTTATAAATCGGAACGAATTCTGTGAACAAGTCGGGACAAATTCTGTGACCAAGTCGGGAGAAAATTTTCAATGAATGAGGATTTTTTTTTTTTTTTTTTTTTTTTT
>NW_007377664.1:16894-48533 GCF_000475195.1 Diaphorina citri
GAAAAAGGGTTTTTTTTTTTTTTTTTTTTTTAGTCCAAAGTAGGAAGTGTACTTTATAAAACCTTTATGCATAAAAAGAAAAAAAACATCACCAGAAACACCATCAACACATTAGGGAACCCCTGCCCCAATTATGAGGAATAATTCTTTGAACACATGGGGACAATAATTCTTTACTAAATTCGGGGGACACAACCCGTCAGCAGACTGGGACAATTTTCATTGAATGAGGAAAACATATAGGGGTAATAATTGTTCCCAAAAATCGAGGGACAAATCCCGTCACCAGACCGGGGGACACTTGACTGGCTGATGGAGATAACGTGTGCTCGGTATTATACATTGCTTTGGCGAACTGTGATAAAGTGTTCCTCATATACTGGAACTTGGCCTGACGCACTGCCCTGCGTTCTGATGAGATTTTGGGTAGACCATGGATGTAAAGGGACTTTCGGCTTTCCAGTCCTATATTCCAGCAGGATTAATAGAGGTTGAACTCTTCCTTGAGCCAGCCTAGTTAGCTTGGTTGGTAGCGCGTCTGCCTTGTAAGTGTTAGGTTCCCCCTCGGGGTGGATTTTATCCTCAAGGGATAATGTTCTTTGTCGAAGCGGCTCGTTTTCTATCCTGTCTTCCTTCTCTCTTCGCTTTCGGGACAATAAGACCTTAGCAGTTACAGCTCACTCTATCAAACCTCTCTTTTCTTTTCCATTTCGGCAAAATCCTTTGATCCTACTAACTTTGAAAGGCAAGAGTACGAGTCGAATAGTCTATATCGACCGGTTCTAGTGTAGACGGACCTAGTGAATTGCCGGTTCGGCCACTGTCTTACCTTGTAGTCTGGCTGAGGCATTAGCAATGCCTAAGAGGGGTTTTTTTTAGTTTACTGGATTTTTCCTCCTTGGAGGCGTTTTAACGGTATGGATATATCTCTCTTTAACATTATATTTCTCTGTGTTCCCATCTTACTTTACATTTCCACCATGTTTTACATGTTGAAACACACGTAGTCCCAGCATGGATGTACCTTGCGTTGTAGCTGTGACTCATCGTTCAATGATAAATTCTCTGTTTACTTCATTATTTTGGGGTGAATTTTTGAGTTTTTGGGGTGCATGTTCGGTTTCTTTTTCGGGACTACAAGTTCCTCTGGTCAGATCCCTCCGCCCTCCCCAATCCCCAGGAATCAAATAGAAGATCAGGAAATGTGTAATTCATTCTGTCAGCAAAAATCGTCGGTATGCTACTGCTACTTTTGCGATTCTAGCAAGTAGCAGGGCTGGGTTGTAGTGTAAGTAGTGAGATAGGTCAGTTATTGCGCCACTTGGACCTCAATTCAAACATGTCTTTCTTTTATCTGGCTTGCTTTTTTTCGACCTTTCTTTCATTAACTTTTTACGTTTATGTGTTCAATTTTTCTTTTACTATTGCGATTCTAGCAAGTAGCAGGGCTGGGTTGTAGTGTAAGTAGTGAGATAGGTCAGTTATTGCGCCAGTTGGACCTCGATTTAAACATGTCTTTCTTTTATCTGGCTTGCTTTTTTTCGACCTTTCTTTCATTAACTTTTTACGTTTATGTGTTCAATTTTTCTTTTACTTTTTATATTTATTTATAAAGTCCAACATTTATTTTGAAGACGGTCGTTTGTGTGTTCCAAAGTCAAGGTAGTTTTGCTTTTCTCACTATCTCTACCTTTTCTTATATTTATTTATACATAAAGTCCAACATTTATTTTGAAGACGGTCGTTTGTGTGTTCCAAAGTCAAGGTAGTTTTGCTTTTCTCACTATCTCTACCTTTTCTTTGGTGCCCTTGAAGTTCTTAAAACGATTAACCAGCTAAAAGTGTCTGTCAGGACATGTATGTCTTCAAAACCCCTTTTTGCCGCTTCAAATCGCATTCATACTCGTATTTGGCTAACTTTTGAAGGTATAAAACGGCGCGGCGTCTGCAGGCGATGCCGATGTCGATCGACACGTCCACAAAAAGTGTCGATCGACACTCTTTTCCTTTGATCTTACCTACTTTATATGGGTTTCAGTCGATGTCGATTTGTGTTTTCGACGCACCTTTTCGAAAATTCGTCGATCGACACGTCCACAAGAAGTGTCCATCGACACTCTTTTCCTTTGATCTTACCTACTTTATATGGGTTTCAGTCGATGTCGATTTGTGTTTTCGACGCACCTTTTCGAAAATTTTATCTATTGATATTTTTCTCCATCTTTTCAAGGGCAACATTGGTACTCCTAGGGTGGGCGATGCATTTGTACAACGCCGTTCCGAGTAGTCATTGATTCTTTGAATATGACGTCATACCTGGCTGGATTTTTACTTTCTATTACCGCATTGCCTTTACCCATTTTAGGAAAGAGTTTGTGTTGGAATTTTGGTTCATTTTTTAGGAATTTTAGTCCATGTATATAGGAATTTTGGTTGACTTTTTTTCGAATTTGGAAAAATTGGATTTGGGTGATTGAATGTAACCAATTTGACGGCTTCTGATTTTCTTAGCCAGCCTAGTTAGCTTAGTTGGTAGTGCGTCTGCCTTGTAAGCGCTAGGCCGCGGGTTCGATTCCCGCCCGGGGCAGATATTTTCAAGGGCAACATTGGTACTCTTAGGGTGGGCGATGCATTTGTATAACGCCGTTCCGAGTAGTCATTGATTCTTTGAATATGACGTCATACCTGGCTGGATTTTTACTTTCTATTACCGCATTGCTATTTGTATAACGCCGTTCCGAGTAGTCATTGATTCTTTGAATATGACGTCATACCTGGCTGGATTTTTACTTTCTATTACCGCCTTGCCTTTGCCCATTTTAGGAAAGAGTTTGTGTTGGAATTTTGGTCCATTTTTTTTTAGGAATTTTAGTCCATGTATATAAGAATTTTGGTTGACTTTTTTTCCAATTTGGAAAAATTGGATTTGGGTGATTGAATGTAACCAATTTGACGGCCACTGGTTTTCTTAGCCAGCCTAGTTAGCTTAGTTGGTAGTGCGTCTGCCTTGTAAGCGCTAGGCCGCGGGTTCAATTCCCGCCCGGGGCGTATTTTATTTATCAATCGGTGATTTTTCTTTCTCTTTTCTAAGGCTTTATGGCAGGATTCTCACACAGTGAGCTCTTCCACCCAACCAGTAGTAGACAAATGGGCTCATTAAAATAAACTTGCAGACTTCACATACAAAGCGGGTTAGATAACATATCCTCTATGAGTTTGGATCTCTCCAACCTAGACCTAGAAAGACTTGTCTTAATAAACTTGACGTGGTAAGAAGAAAATAAGTCTTCATTTGACTAGAAACACAACTTCATTGGTAGAAAGGAGTCATGTTTCAACATCTCATGATGCCTTCCTCAGGACCAATAAAGTGCCACTCCTTTCCACCAATAAAGTTGTGTTTTTAGTCAAGTGAAGACTTGTTTTCTTCTTATTTTAGTATTAAATAGGCCCATTGTTTATTTTGAGCTTCCGATTTGACCCGATATAGGCTTGAGGTCCTTGAGGTCACGGACTCACGGGCCCGGCACGCTTACTGATAACGGCCCGTGAGTCCGTCATATCACATTGGAGGTAGAGGTAACAGTCATATCACATTAGAGGTAAACGTTCCAGTGATAAATCATGATAGAATCATCTCGAACTCTCGGAGATATGGAGAGAAATTAACGAGAGATAAGTATGGGAGAGAGAATAAAATGTCATCGAAACAACAACCTTGGGAATCTGGTGATAACGTGTGCTCGGTGTTATACATTGTTTTGGCGAACTGTGATAAAGTGTTCCTCATATACTGGAACTTGGCCTGACGCACTGCCCTGCGGTCTGATGAGATTTTGGGTAGACTATGGATGTAAAGGGACTTTCGGCTTTCCAGTCCTATATTCCAGCAGGATTAATAGAGGTTGAACTCTTCCTTGAGCCAGCCTAGTTAGTGATAAGACCATAGCGGTTACAGTTCCCTCCGTCAAACCTCTTTAGAAAAAGAAGTTATTTACTTTAGATTGGATTTTCTCCTATTGACGATCGTTTTCTGATCGCTAAGAATATTCTAGCCAACTACTATCTACATACGAGTATGTATTTAAGTGTAAGTAGATTATCCCACAGGCCTTGAGGAATGGTACCTGTTTGCAACATTGCAACTGGGGGTTTTTTCTGAACACGCTAACTAAGCAGCCATTACAAGTTTGATGTTTTTTTTTTATATATAAATTTTATGAGTCGCCATTCTGATTTCGTTTGTACATTTTGAGATTTGCATAGCCACCTCTGATGAGGAGTATTTTTTTTTAGGTACTCTTTTTTCCTGCTTTTTGACGTAATGAGGCGCTTTAACGGTATGGACAATTTTAATTCTGTGTTTCCACCATTTTGTGTGATATCTGTGCGTTTTTTTTTACAATATTATTTTATGGGTCGCCATTCTGATTCCGTTTGTACAATGTACATTTTGAGATTTGCATAGCCACCTCTGATGAGGAGTATTTTTTACTCTTTTTTTTTTCCTGCTTTTTGACGTAATGAGGCGCTTTAACGGTATGGACAATTTTAATTCTGTGTTTCCACCATTTTGTGTGATATCTGTGAGATGCAAAGCCAGCGCCAAGAGGATTTTTTTTTTTTAGTTTACTGGATTTTTCCTCCTTGGAGGCGTTTTAACGGTATGGATATATCTCTCTTCAACATTATATTTCTCTGTGTTCCCATCTTGCTTTACATTTCCACCATGTTTTACATGTTTAAACACACGTAGTCCCAGCATGGATGTACCTTGCGTTGTAGCTGTGACTCATCGTTCAATGATAAATTCTCTGTTTACTTCATTATTTCTGAGCTCGTGTATAATCGATTTGTCTCTTACCCCCGAGGCTCTGTATCCACGTTGACTTTAAAGGTGTGTCCACACTTGGTCGACCGACTGAACCGTCCACGCTGCCTTGACAACATAAGATTCACCTCGTTGATCGATGTCAATTGGCCTCTGGACTCTGGACTATGTTTGGACACACCTTTAGGTGTCTTTTTTTATGGCGACAGAAAACAGACTACATTGTTTTCTCTCTCAAAGGAGGTAGAGAAGTTAAAGAAGAGGAGATCCTTCAGGATGGTTTTTTTTTTTTTTGTCGTCCACAAGATGACCTTGACAACATAAGATTCACCTCGTTGATCGATGTAAATCGGCCTCTGGACTATGTTTGGACACACTAGGTGTCTTTTTTTATGGCGACAGAAAACAGACTACATTGTTTTCTCTCTCAAAGGAGGAAAAGAAGTTAAAGAAGAGGAGATCCTTCAGGATGGTTTTTTTTTTTTTTTTTTTTTTCGTCTTTTTCGTCCATCGACCGACTGAACCGTCCACACTGCCTTGACAACATAAGATTCACCTCGTTGATCGTTGTAAATCGGCCTCTGGACTATGTTTGGACACACTAAGTGTCTTTTTTTTATGGCGACAGAAAACAGACTACATTGTTTTCTCTCTCAAAGGAGGCAGAGAAGCTAAAGAAGAGGAGATCCTTCAGGATGGGTTCTTTTTCTGTCCACAAAATTATGATCTACACTCTGCACTACTCTGCAGTTTACAAGTAGACATAATGATAATAATATTATATAAGATAGGTATATTTTTGCCGGGCTCCAAATCGATTTGAATTTCAAATGTGATCCACATTTAACTACTCACTGTCTGAGCACATTTTCCTGGCACAATTCTGTCAGCTGTTTATACATGGGCATATGTTAGACTCTTGTTTATCATACGTCCATTTATCATTTCGGGTGTTACCGTGTCCCAAACGTTTTAGATCAAGGACATAAGGCATATTCGGGTACAGGGTGTTCCAGAAAGCCGAGCCGTCACTGTTATCTCAAAATGACACATTCGGACACGTAACGCTGTAGTTCAGCCAGGCCCACTTTTTTTTGACACACTGTAGGTTTTCAGTTTTCAGTTTTTTTTTATGACTAACTACAGAACTAATGATTAGTTTATAGCACTTTTTAGGGATCCAGTATGATTAATTCAAAGGCGACCTCATTTTAATTTAAGTATTTGACAGGAGCAAATTGTTTTATCAGGCAAATCATGTAAAATCAGGTCACCTGATTAAGAGTCCTAGGTAGTGTTTTTTAGCAGACCCAACTAGTATTCCTCACATTGTACATATAAATACTATTTGGTAGTACATGTTTATACTTATCATAATGTACTTCTTAAAAGGCCGCTGCCTTTTTAGGCAAATCGTGTAAAATCAGGTCACCTAATTAAGAGTCCTAAGTAGTGTTTTTTAGCAGACCCAACTCGTATTCCTCACATTGTACATATAAATACTATTTGGTAGTACATGTTTATACTTATCATAATGTACTTCTTAAAAGGCCGCTGCCTTTTTTTGTTGCGTCATTGGTATTTTGTTTATTACAATAAAGAGATGCTCTATTATACTGTTAGTATAACGTGTCTTGGTCCCAAGTAGATGATCCACAGGCCGTGTGTGTCGGCAAAGTTACATAAAGCCTCGTAAGGTACGCAGGTCTGATGAGTTGTATTGGGTTCACATACAGACTTCACATACTGACTTTACATATAAAAACTACATATATTATACAGACTTCACATACAAAGCGGGTTAGATAACATATCCTCTATGAGTTTGGATCTCTCCAACCTAGACCTAGAAAGACTTGTCTTGCTGCCTTTTTTCACACAAAGGATATCCCTCGCTAATCAGCGGGAGAACTCAGCGGTCATGGAAACCCTACTATAGGTTCTTTCAACTGAGAAGAAGTCCATGTACTTATTTGGTTCTTAAAACCCAACAGTATTGAGGATGGGAACTCTAACCACACGTTACATACCGTGTGTGTCGGCAAAGTTACATAAAGCCTCGTAAGGTACGCAGGTCTGATGAATTGTATTGGGTTCACATACTGACTTTACATATAAAAACTACATATACAGACTTCACATACAAAGCGGGTTAGATAACATTTCCTCTATGAGTTTGGATCTCTCCAACCTAGACCTAGAAAGACTTGTCTTCCTTCCTGGTCCCATTTAATGACCATATTAAGTTTTTATTGGGTCAAGGCTGGAGCAAGTTCGTCATCTTTTCCGACGATAAACAATTATCAAGGAAATCAAATCCGTGCGGTTTATCATCGTTATGTCATTAGGGCTGTTTTGATTTTATACATGATTTTTCCTTAACTTGATTTTTGAGGTCTCTGTTGTTTACCCCTCGAATGAAAACGTAAAGGTGTATCCACACATAGTCGACCGGCCGTCGATCCACGAGGTGAATCTGTGTTGTCGAGGCAGTGTGGACGGTTCAGTCGACATCGATCGACGGCTGGTCGACTATATGTGGACACAGCTTTAGCTTTCTTACTGACCGAACGAAGGAAGGTTCAAGTTTTGAGTCTCGGTGGGCTTTCTGAAACGGAACCGATTCCGATGGCGCCCCTCTTGAATTTCCTGTGGTTAAGTACAGGCGCCATTTCAGTTTCCAAAAGGGAACCGGTGCTGAAAGTTTCCCGAAGAGAAAATACACCTTTAGATGTACCTATGACACATACAAGACCTTGTTTAGACTGCGGGAGTAAGGGTCTTTTCACTCTCATTCTGGCAGGATAAACAAGGTATATTCTATTTTATTTAGTTGTTACCTAGTCAAAGTTTGAAGTGAACGAGGAAAATTTTTTCCTCGTCTCGGCTGGTATTGAACCCACGCCTCCGGTTTATCAGCCGACCGCCTTGACCGCCACGCCATTGAGGCAGGTTATTCTAGACTCGTGAGTGGCAATTTTTCTCGTTCACATGTCTCTCGTATTCTCGTTACTGGGTCAAGACAACTCAGATCCGTAGTTATACGATTTTCAGGGGCACCAACATGGAGCTAATCTTGAGAGTAACACATTGCCATGCCAACGTATGTGCTGATAGTGCCGTAGATGCATTACATTTTAAACTTCAAAAACAATGTCTCGATGTCTTGTCGTTGTAGGTTGATCTCGTCAAAATGGGATTTTGGCTAGGTCCTTTCTGTTCCTTCAATCTGGTACATTAGTTTTTTTTTAACAGGTTTGACATAAATTGTAACGGAGGTCTTATCGTCCCGGAATCGACGAGAGACGGAGAATAAGAGAAAGCCAGCCGTTCCGGAAATAAACTCCGGCTGTTTAAGATAAAGTTTGTCCCACGTGGAAGTCGAATTCGCGACATAGCCCTTGGAAGGCAGGCGCGCCACCCTCCAAGCTAACTTGATTGGATTAGCTATTTTTGGATTCATTTTTATGCATAACCAATTACGCGACCTAGCGCTTACAAGGCGCTACCTTTCAAGCTAGATTTGTACATGCTTGACCCAACTTTTAGGGCTGTTTGTTCCTACACCTAAGCCTCAGACTCCTCAGAGTGGGCTTATTGTGTTCAGAGTTAAGCTGTTCTAAGGTAACTAAACTGGCAATTCTATTAGTGATGACAGCAAACAGTTCCTTAAAATCATTGGTGAACTGTTAACGCTACGCCTCGGAAGCATTAGTACTACTAACTACTACGCTACGCCACTATGCTGATGTTGCATTAATGATCAAGATTATAATGGGGAACTGCTTGGGATTTGTTTTCTTAACGACATAACGCTACGCCTCGGAAGCATTAGTACTACTACGCTACGCCACTATGCTGATGTTGCATTAATGATCAAGATTATAATGGGGAACTGCTTGGGATTTGTTTTCTTAACGACATGGCCATGTCGGTTTGGAGGTCGACCATGGATTGGGGTTTGCCCGCGACTGTTTAACCCTCTGTAGAACCGGGAGCTTTACATAATTATGTATATTAAAAATTACAAAATCTATTATTTTTACAATGTTCATTCCAAGATTCTAACCAGCCTCGTTAGCTTGGAACGTTTCGCCCCTGAATTGTAAGCTCTAGCTCGTTGGTTTGATTCCCACCTGGGGTTAAAATTCTTAACAGACAAGGCTCGTTCTCGGAACGGCTGGTTTTCTCCTATCCTGTCCGCCTGCTCTTTTCGCTCTCGGGACGACAAGACTACAAGACCCTCTTTACTCCAGCTCCCTCTATCAAACTTCTTCTGTTTTGAATAGGGGAAAATCTCGACAATTGTGCATTACAAGTGTTTACCACCTAAGCATCAGGTAAATAGTGTGTTTTTGCGTATAATAACGGTGCTCTAATATTCTGCTAAGAGCATGTGGAACTCATTGAAAATATTGACGTGAGCACATGAATGAATGGTTCTATCAAAACAATATCGCCATTTTTTTGCAAATAAAAAGAGTAATAAACAATAGTTATCTGTTATTGTTTTTGTTTTTCCAGTCAATAACATCGAAAATTGTGCTATATGTATTTGTACGGACTATTGCAATATGGGCGATGTTTTTCCATTTGCTCTTCTTAGCTCAAATCGATGTTATATGAAGCTTGGGCCTTAGGTGGTCAAAATGTACGAAAATCCATTGTCTTATGATACGAATACCAAATAATGACACATTGACAATCCCAGATCCGCGAGGCAAGAAGAAAAAAGTAGGAAGACCATTAATGCGATGGTAAGACCCTCTAATGAAGAGGTCCCATTTTATCTTGATGGACCAGTGATATCATCAGCTACAGCAGAATATGGTGTCTGTCTCCATCGATGCAGGTCGCAAGAGGTCCCATTATCCCAAGAAAATCAGAGGAAATGACAGCGTTCCTCAGATGGACAGCAAGAATAACAGCATGGTATCCGCGAGGCAAGAAAAGTAGGAAAACCATTAATGCGATGGTAAGACCCTCTAATAAAGAGGTCCCATTTTATCTTGATGGACCAGTGATATCATCAGCTGCAGCAGAATATGGTGTCTGTCTCCATCGATGCAGGTCGCAAGAGGTCCCATTATCCCAAGAAAATCAGAGGAAATGACAGCGTTCCTCTAATTGCTTGGAGCAGTTTACATGCATTCTTCACGATAGTTTGATAGTTGCCTAGTGTGGGAAACGTGGCTATGAGGTAACGTGTTGTGGATAAATTGTTCTGACGGCTCATTTACATAGTGTGTCTATTGGGATGACCTGCCCAGGCTATTAATAGATTTGCCGCTTTGCTTCATCGTGTGAGTTAGGGAACTATAGACTTCTAACAGTAGGTGTACGCACGGAAATCGTGAGTGTGTTAGGGAACTAGACTTCAAACTCTAGGTGTACGCACGGATGACGGAAATTGTGAGTGTGTTAGGGAACTTCGAACTGAGGGTATGCGCAGAGAAATCAGAGAAGTGTCCTGACGGGGGAGTACGAAACGTAGACAAACAGTCAAGATCTGACAAACGGTTCAGGAGTTATGGTGATAGAAATTAGGATAAACTAACTGCAAATACAAAATCTTCAAATATACCATAAAATGAGGCTTCTGGTCCTAAACTGACAAATGGATGATATTTTATGTAGTCTAAGGCGTCTAAGCAAAACACTCGCTAGGTCCTTTCACTTCCTTAAATTACATTAGTTAGTGTTTTAAGAGGTTTGATAACGGATGTCTTATTTTCCCAGAATCGACGAGAGAATGAGTATCAGAAAGCCAGCCGTTCCGGAAACGAACCCTGTCTGTTCAGGTAAAAGTAAAAAGTTCGTCCCGCGACATAGCCCTTGGAAGGCAGGCGCGCCACCCTCCAAGCTAACTTGATTGGATTAGCTATTTTTGGATTCATTTTTATGCATAACTTGGTATCCCATGCTAGGTCCAATGACCATGAGCGTGTGGTCGTCATGATGGCAGTACTGAGAATCCTATAATGGTATGTTGGTACTACTGCTAGTAATAATAGTGGTTATAGTGTTAATAATACGTTGGTACTACTGCTGGCAGTCTGATAATAGAGGCGACTTTTTCATGAAAGCTAGAAAAGGCTTTCTAGCTTTTCGTAGAACTTTTGATGAACGGAAACGCACATTAGTGGTATACAAGCCATTCAGATATACAGATTTATTCGACCCTGTATTGATGATACTGGAAGAAATTTCCTTCAATTCTCTATACAAGCCATTCAGATATACAGATTTATTCGACCCTGTATTGATGATACTGGAAGAAATTTCCTTCAATTCTCTCCCTTACAAGTGATATACAAGCTATTGGTTACCACTCATGGTCCAACCGTGCCTTCAGGACTATCAATCGGTGATTTTTCTTTCTCTTTTTCTAAGGCTTTATGGCAGGATTCTCACACAGTGAGCTCTTCCACCCAACCAGTAGTAGACAAATGGGAACGTAGACAAACATACAGTCAAGATTTGACAAACGGTTCAGGAGTTATGGTGATAGAAATTAGGATAAACTAACTGCAAATACAAAATCTTCAAATATAACATAAAATCAGGCTTCTGGTCCTAAACTGACAAATTGATGCTATTTTATGTAGTCCACTTAAGGCGTCTAAGCAAAACACTACTTAGATTTATTTGAGTTCCAACAGCTAACCACGCGCAACGTTGCCTAACTTCATTGATCTATGAGGACTTGTGTAATTCATCACTTCGTCAAGTATTTTTCCATTCGCCTACCCGGCCGAGTGATTCATTGGCCTCACAGTTCTGGTGATAGTGATGGTGACAGTAATGCGCTCTTTAGACTACTTTAAGAGTCTTCAGTTTTGCCACAATATGACATTTTTTGAGGAACTTTGAGACTGGGGAATTCTGTGAGCAAAAATATTAGAATTGACAAGATATTCCTCAAGTAAATGCTAATAATTCTGGTCTGACAAACAGAGAGTTACTGTACCTGAGTTACATACATGAAATTTGGACAAGATATTCCTCAAGTAGGTAAAAGCTATTAATTCTGGTCTGACAGTAAACAGAGAGTTACTGTAACTGAGTTACATACATGAAATTTGACACTTCGATGATTTGACACTTGACAAAAAATTTGATACTTCGATGATCAAAGAAGCTGAACAATACATTGACCTGTCCCTCCGATTTTGTTCGTCTTCGCCCATCATTGACCCTTGACAAAAAATTTGATACTTCGATGATCAAAGAAGCTGAACAATACATTGACCTGTCCCTCCGATTTTGTTCGTCTTCGCCCATCACCTCATAAGGCGAAGAAGCATTGCCACTCCGCGCGACGTGAAATAATTCAATCTATTGACCTTCCGTCATCCACATTGCCCCCTCTCTTCCCCCCACGGGAGATCTACACGTGTGACTCGTAACCGCACAGGCAATAGAGACCTCGCTACTCGACACGCGTTGCTCGGAGCGTAGACTTCGTGAGGTCAGTCCCTCCTCGCCCCTCCCATAGTACAACACGCGAAGTTCCTTGGTAGACACCAATACTTAATGAGTACATAGGGTAATTAAGTAGGTTTATGTACATCTGTATACGTTAGGTATTAACTATGTACTGTCTTATTTACTTACGTAGCTATGTACTTGAGTCTGTTAGTTACAGAGGCAGTTATGTCATTGTTTCGTTACAGTAGAGGAGTGGTTCAAGCATTTTGCCAAACGAAACGATCCACATTTAACTACTAACTGTCTGAGCACATTCTCCTGGCACAAGTCTGTCAGCTGTTTATACATGGGCATATGTATGTTAGACTCTTGTTTATCATACGTCCATTTATCATTTCGCGTGTTACCGTGTCCCAAACGTTTTAGATCAAGGACATAAGGCATATTCGGGTACAGGGTGTTCCAGAAAGCCGTCACTGTTATCTCAAAATGACACATTCGGACGCGTAACGCGTAACGCTGTAGTTCAGCCAGGCCCACTTTTTTATTGACACTCTGTAGAATTTTAGTTTTTTTTTTTTTATGACTAACAGATTTTCAGTTGTTTTTTTTATGACTAACTAATGATCAGTTATGTGTGTGTGTCTCGGATGATAACCCGGAGTTTTGGAGCCTGTTATCAAATAGGAGAAAGTGATGGAAGTCTCGAGAGAACGTGCTGGTTATGGAATATTCTTGTGCGCTTGGCAGAGGCTGACTGTTAATACATAACATAACAGTGAATACAGTAATGCACTCTTTAGACTACTCACCAAAAACAAACAAAATTGACCCAGTCTAGTTAAGTAAGCTTGGTTGGTAGCGCTTCTGCCTTGTAAGCGTTAGGCCGCGGGTTCAATTCTCTCCCGGGGCGGATTTTGTCCCATACAGATTAACGATTTTTTCGAGTAAAGGTCGAAGAAGTTCCTTAAAGTAAACAGGAAAAGTAGGTGAAGTACAAAACAGGTGGTTTGCCATTAGGTACAAACTTTTTTCATCCCCTCCAGTCTCCCTCTCTTTTTTGAACTTGTCCAAAATGTGGTTATGTATTTAGTAAGTTAGCATTTCATCCCTTAGTACCTAGCCCTTCTGATAGCTCCGTATTTTCCCTGAAAAACAGCTCTTATGTTCTTTCAACAATCGACAAATCAGGAAAATTGTATTGTTTCTCCATACTACTCCAAATTGGGACACTAATTCTTCCAACAAATTATGAGCTTGGGAAAAATTCTATGACAATTCAGAGCAAATTTTATGAACAGATCCAGGACAAAAGTTCTTCTTATAAATCGGAACGAATTCTGTGAACAAGTCGGGACAAATTCTGTAAACAAGTCGGGACAAAATTTTCAATGAATGAGGAATATTTTTATTTTTATTTTTTTTAGTCCAAAGTAGGAAGTGTACTTTATTAAACCTTTATGCACAAAAAAAACAAACAAAACAAAAACAAAAAAAAAAAAACAAAACAAAATAAAAAAAACACCAGAAACACCATCAACACATTAGGGAACCCCTGCCCCAATTCTGAGGAATAATTCTTTGAACACATGGGGACAATAATTCTTTACTAAATTCGGGGGACACAACCCGTCAGCAGACTGGGACAATTTTCATTGAATGAGGAAAACATATAGGGGTAATAATTGTTCCCAAAAATCGAGGGACAAATCCCGTCACCAGACCGGGGGACACTTGACTGGCTGACCGCACCCTGGGAGATATATCAAGTAAAACGTGGTCTTCGTGCTGATAAGGCCAACATGATGTGTGTGTGTGTCTCGGATGATAACCCGGAGTCTTGGTGCCTGTTATCAAATAGGAGAAAGTGATGGAAGTCTCGAGAGAACGTGCTCTGTTATGGAATATTCTTGTGCGCTTGGCAGAGGCTGACTGTTAATACATAACATAACAGTGAATACAGTAATGTACTCTTTAGACTACTTTAAGAGTCTTCAGTTTTGCCACAAGATGACATTTTTTTGAGGAATTTTGAGACTGGGGAATTCTGTGAGCGAAAATATTAGAATTTATTGACAAGATATTCCTCAAGTAAATGCTAATAATTCTGGTCTGACAAACAGAGAGTTACTGTACCTGAGTTACATACATGAAATTTGACATTAGGGAACCCCTGCCCCAATTCTGAGGAATAATTCTTTGAACACATGGGGACAATAATTCTTTACTAAATTCGGGGGACACATCCCGTCACCAGACCGGGACAATTTTCATCGAATGAGGAAAACATATAGGGGTAATAATTGTTCCCAAAAATCGAGGGACAAATCCCGTCACCAGACCGGGGGACACTTGACTGGCTGACCGCACCCTGGGAGATATATCAAGTAAAACGTGGTCTTCGTGCTGATAAGGCCAACATGATATGTGTGTGTGTCTCGGATGATAACCCGGAGTTTTGGAGCCTGTTATCAAATAGGAGAAAGTGATGGAAGTCTCGAGAGAACGTGCTGGTTATGGAATATTCTTGTGCGCTTGGCAGAGGCTGACTGTTAATACATAACATAACAGTGAATACAGTAATGCACTCTTTAGACTACTTTAAGAGTCTTCAGTTTTGCCACAAGATGACATTTTTTTGAGGAATTTTGAGACTGGGGAATTCTGTGAGCGAAAATATTAGAATTTATTGACAAGATATTCCTCAAGTAAATGCTAATAATTCTGGTCTGACAAACAGAGAGTTACTGTACCTGAGTTACATACATGAAATTTGACACTTCGATGATTTGACCCTTGACAAAAAATTTGATACTTCGATGATCAAAGAAGCTGAACAATACATTGACCTGTCCCTCCGATTTTGTTCGTCTTCGTCCATCGCCTCATAAGGCGAAGAAGCATTGCCACTCCGCGCGACGTGAAATAATTCAATCTATTGACCTTCCGTCATCCACATTGCCCCCTCTCTTCCCCCCCACGGGAGATCTACACGTGTGACTCGTAACCGCACAGGCAATAGAGACCTCGCTACTCGACACGCGTTGCTCGGAGCGTAGACGAGGTAACTAAACTGACAATTCTATTAGTGATGACAGCAAACAGTTCCTTAAAATCATTGGTGATGTAACTGTTAACGCTACGCCTCGGAAGCATTAGTACTACTACGCTACGCCACTATGCAAGATTATGATGGGGAACTGTTTGGGATTTGTTTTCTTAACGATATGGCCATGTCGGTTTGGAGGTCGACCATGGATTGGGGTTTGTCCGCGACTGTTTAACCCTCTGTAGAACCGGGAGTTCTACATAATTATGTATATTAAAAATTACAAAATCTATTATTTTTACAATGTTCGAATTAAGTAGGTTTATGTACATCTGTATACGTTAGGTATTAGCTATGTACTGTCTTATTTACTTACGTAGCTATGTCCATAGTACAACACGCGAAGTTCCTTGGTAGACACCAATACTTAATAAGTACATAGGGGAATTAAGTAGGTTTATGTACATCTGTATACGTTAGGTATTAGCTATGTACTGTCTTATTTACTTACGTAGGTATGTACTTGAGTCTGTTAGTTACAGAGGCAGTTATGTCATTGTTTCGGTACAGTAGAGGAGTGGTTCAAGCATTTTGCCAAACGAAATCGGTCGTTTGCGACTTAAGGACGTAGAAATCGAAGAAGAAATCGTAGTTAGAAATCGATTCAGGGAAGCTCATTTTCTGACGTTCTTTGTTCAGTATGACCCCAGGACGTAGAAATCGTAGTTAGAAATCGATTCAGGGAAGCTCATTTTCTGACGTTCTTTGTTCAGTATGACCCTTCCCCATTTCATGTATGTAAATGCAATTTCTTTGTGTTATTATGTCACAACTTTGGTGCTCACTGCAGCATTGCAGGATTTTTCCCAATATCTTAATAATCCTAACATCCAATGTTTACCTACCATGCTTGTACCGGTCGCTATGAGCATTTACATGTCATAGCTACCCCATTTCATCTAAAAACGAACCTCATCTGTTTGGGATGAAGGTTGCCCCGGGCGGAAATTCAACCGGCGACCTAGAGCTCTTTTATGGCAGGCGTGCTACCCTCCAAGCTCACTAACATGGATAAGTTTGCGTAGAAATCGAAGAAGAAATCGTAGTTGGAAATCGATTCAGGGAAGCTCATTTTCTGACGTTCTTTGTTCAGTATGACCCTTCCCCATTTCATCTAAGAACGAACCTCATCTGTTTCGGATGAAGTTTGCCCCGGGCGGGAATTCAACCGGCGACCTAGAGCTCTTTTATGGCAGGCGTGCTACCCTCCAAGCTAACTAGACTGGATAAGTTTTTCTTTCATCTGAAATTTTTGAAGAAATGGAATATTCCTGGAATATTCCAGGAAAACTATGAAACCTAAGCCACAGGATTCCATTCCAGATTCCAGGGTCCTCCGGGTTCGAGCCGCAAAAATTTTAGTTTTCACCTTAGCGGAGCTTGGAGCAAGATAGTTTTCCGTAAGTGTTGCTTTCTCTTCTCTTGGAATTATCTATTTACACTAACTTGTTATTCCTTCGCGAAATGTGTTTTATACTTGCAGGAATGTAGCTATGAGTGGTCTTTCATTTGCTATTCCTTCGTGTTACACCACTGTGAGTTCTGCATGTGTGTCTGACCTGTCTGATTGTATGACTGGGTTGGCATGTGTTTTACCTTCGAATGCTAGGTCCAATGACCATGAGTGTGGTCGTCATGATGGCAGTCAATACTGAGAATCCTATAATGGTATGTTGGTACTACTAATAGTAATAATGGTGGTTATAGTGCTAATAATATGTTGGTACTACTGCTGGCAGTCTGGTAATAGAGGCGACTTTTTCATGAAAGCTAGAAAAGGCTTTCTAGCTTTTCGTAGAACTTTTGATGGACGGAAACGCACATTAGTGGTGTACAAGCCATTCAGATGTACAGATTTATTCGACCCTGTATTGATGATACTGGAAGAAATTTCCTTCAATTCTCTCCCTTACAAGTGGTATACAAGCTATTGGTTACCACTCATGGTCCAACCGTGCCTTCAGGACTATCAATTGGTGATTTTTCTTTCTCTTTTTCTAAGGCTTTATGGCAGGATTCTCACACAGTGAGCTCTTCCACCCAACCAGTAGTAGACAAATGGGACGTAGAAATCGAAGAAGAAATCGTAGTTAGAAATCGATTCAGGGAAGCTCATTTTCTGACGTTCTTTGTTCAGTATGACCCTTCCCCATTTCATCTAAGAACGAACCTCATCTGTTTCGGATGAAGTTTGCCCCGGGCGGGAATTCAACCGGCGACCTAGAGCTCTTTTGTGGCAGGCGGGCTACTGTTTTTTAGCAGACCCAACTCGTATTCCTCACATTGTACATATAAATACTATTTGGTAGTACATGTTTATACTTATCATAATGTACTTCTTAAAAGGCCGCTGCCTTCCTCACACAAAGGATATCCCTCGCTAATCAGCGGGAGAACTCAGCGGTCATGGAAACCCTACTATAGGTTCTTTCAACTGAGAAGAAGTCCATGTACTTATTTGGTTCTTAAAACCCAACAGTATTGAGGATGGGAACTCTAACCACACGTCACAGGCCGTGTGTGTCGGCAAAGTTACATAAAGCCTCGTAAGGTACGCAGGTCTGATGAATTGTATTGGGTTCACATACTGACTTTACATATAAAAACTACATATACAGACTTCACATACAAAGCGGGTTAGATAACATTTCCTCTATGAGTTTGGATCTCTCCAACCTAGACCTAGAAAGACTTGTCTTCCTTCCTGGTCCCATTTAATGACCATATTAAGTTTTTATTTAGTGTTTACACCAAAAACAAACAAAATTGACCCAGTCTAGTTAAGTAAGCTTGGTTGGTAGCGCTTCTGCCTTGTAAGCGTTAGGCCGCGGGTTCAATTCTCTCCCGGGGCGGATTTTGTCCCATACAGATTAACGATTTTTTCGAGTAAAGGTCGAAGAAGTTCCTTAAAGTAAACAGGAAAAGTAGGTGAAGTACAAAACAGGTGGTTTGCCATTAGGTACAAACTTTTTTCATCCCCTCCAGTCTCCCTCTCTTTTTTGAACTTGTCCAAAATGTGGTTATGTATTTAGTAAGTTAGCATTTCATCCCTTAGTACCTAGCCCTTCTGATAGCTCCGTATTTTCCCTGAAAAACAGCTCTTATGTTCTTTCAACAATCGACAAATCAGGAAAATTGTATTGTTTCTCCATACTACTCCAAATTGGGACACTAATTCTTCCAACAAATTATGAGCTTGGGAAAAATTCTATGACAATTCAGAGCAAATTTTATGAACAGATCCAGGACAAAAGTTCTTCTTATAAATCGGAACGAATTCTGTGAACAAGTCGGGACAAATTCTGTAAACAAGTCGGGACAAAATTTTCAATGAATGAGGAATATTTTTATTTTTATTTTTTTTAGTCCAAAGTAGGAAGTGTACTTTATTAAACCTTTATGCATAAAAAGAAAAAAAAAAACATCACCAGAAACACCATCAACACATTAGGGAACCCCTGCCCCAATTATGAGGAATAATTCTTTGAACACATGGGGACAATAATTCTTTACTAAATTCGGGGGACACAACCCGTCAGCAGACTGGGACAATTTTCATTGAATGAGGAAAACATATAGGGGTAATAATTGTTCCCAAAAATCGAGGGACAAATCCCGTCACCAGACCGGGGGACACTTGACTGGCTGATCGCACCCTGGGAGATATATCAAGTAAATAAAACGTGGTCTGCGTGCTGATAAGGCCAACATGATGTGTGTGTGTGTGTGTCTCGGATGATAACCCGGAGTCTTGGAGCCTGTTATCAAATAGGAGAAAGTGATGGAAGTCTCGAGAGAACGTGCTCTGTTATGGAATATTCTTGTGCGCTTGGCAGAGGCTGGCTGTTAATACATAATATAACAGTGAATCTAAAATATATACAGCCCCTTGTGTAACTGACTGACTGACTGACTGACTGTCTCACTCACTCACTCACTCATACTAATTCTAACCCACTTCTAGATGTGCTAGAAAGATGCGGTTTTCACCATTGGATTCCTTATTTTTCTAGGTCGCGAGGTAGATTCCCGCCCGGGGCGGATTTTATCCTGAAGGGATAATGTTCTTTGTCGATGCGGCTCGTTTTCTATCCTGTCTTCCTTCTCTCTTTGATTTCGGGACAATAAGACCTTAGCAGTTACAGCTCCCTCTATCAAACCTATCTTTTCTTTTCCATTTCGCCAAAATCCTTTGATCCTACTAACTTTCAAAGGCAAGAGTACGAGTCGAATAGTCTATATCGACCGGTTGTAGTGTTGATGGACCTAGTGAATTGCCGGTTCGGCCACTGTCTTACCTTGTAGTCTGGCTGAGGCATTAGCAATGCCATATACACTTGCTCTGGGTCAAGGCTGGAGCAAGTTCGTCATCTTTTCCGACGATAAACAATTATCAAGGAAACCGAATCCGCGCGGTTTATCATCGTTATGTCATTAGGGCCGTTTTGATTTTATACATGATTTTTCCTTAACTTGATATTTGAGGTCTCTGTTGTTTACCCCTCGAATGAAAACGTAAAAGTGTATCCACACATAGTCGATCGGCCGTCGATCCACGAGGTGAATCTGTGTTGTCGAGGCAGTGTGGACGGTTCAGTCGACATCGATCGACGGCCGGTCGACTATGTGTGGACACAGCTTTAGCTTTCTTACTGACCGAACGAAGGGAGGTTCAAGTATTGAGTCTCGGTGGGCTTTCTGAAACGGAACCGATTGCGATGGCGCCCCTCTTGAATTTCCTGTGGTTAAGTACAGGCGCCATTTCAGTTTTCAAAAGGGAACCGGTGCCCAAAGTTTCCCGAAGGGAAAATACACCTTTAGATGTACCTATGACACATACAAGACCTTTTTTAGACTGCAGGAGTAAAGGGTCTTTTCACTCTCATTCTGACAGAATAAACAAGGTATATTCTATTTTATTTAGTTGTTACCTAGTCAAAGTTTGAAGTGAACGAGGAAAAATTTTTCCTCGTCTCGGCTGGTATTGAACCCACGCCTCCGGTTTATCAGCCGACCGCCTTGACCGCCACGCCATTGAGGCAGGTTATTCTCTACGCGAAGCGCGACCCAATGCACAACACCGCGAAGCCCCCGGGAGCGCGCAGCGCGACCGTAAACAAGGGAGCGCGAAGCGCGACCCCATGCACAGATTCATTTTTATGCATAACCAATTACGCGACCTAGCGCTTACAAGGCGCTACCTTTCAAGCTAGATTTGTACATGCTTAACCCAACTTTTAGGGCTGTTTGTTCCTACACCTAAGCCTCAGACTCCTCAGAGTGGGCTTATTGTGTTCAGAGTTAAGCTGTTCTAAGGTAACTAAACTGGCAATTCTATTAGTGATGACAGCAAACAGTTCCTTAAAATCATTGGTGATGTAACTGTTAACGCTACGCCTCGGAAGCATTAGTACTACTAACTACTACGCTACGCCACTATGCTGATGTTGCATTAATGATCAAGATTATAATGGGGAACTGCTTGGGATTTGTTTTCTTAACGACATGGCCATGTCGGTTTGGAGGTCGACCATGGATTGGGGTTTGCCCGCGACTGTTTAACCCTCTGTAGAACCGGGAGCTTTACATAATTATGTATATTAAAAATTACAAAATCTATTATTTTTACAATGTTCATTCCAAGATTCTAACCAGCCTCGTTAGCTTGGAACGTTTCGCCCCTGAATTGTAAGCTCTAGCTCGTTGGTTTGATTCCCACCTGGGGTTAAAATTCTCAACAGACAAGACTCGATCTCGGAACGGCTGGTTTTCTCCTATCCTGTCCGCCTGCTCTTTTCGCTCTCGGGACGACAAGACTACAAGATAACAAGACCCTCTTTACTCCAGCTCCCTCTATTAAACTTCTTCTGTTTTCAATAGGGGAAAATCTCGACAATTGTGCATTACAAGTGTTTACCACCTGCGCATCAGGTAAATAGTGTGTTTTTGCATATAATGACGGTGCTCTAATATTCTGCTAAGAGCATGTGGAACTCATTAAAAATATTGACGTGAGCACATGAATGAATGGTTCTATCAAAACAATATCGCCATTTTTGTTGCAAATAAAAAGAGTAATAAACAATAGTTATCTGTTATTGTTTTTGTTTTTCCAGTCAATAACATCGAAAGAGTCGCGATTTTCCTCTTGTTGAAGTGACATCGTGAGATTTTCTCGAACTTTCCGGCTTAGGCCTATAGTGAGTGACTTGAGTTTTTATGGTTGGTTAATGTTAATAGCAATAATCAGGAGTTTCCTACGCGCCGTCCAATATTCCTCTATAACTCCTCGTGATTCCTAGGCTTCAATGTTCCAAGACAAGTACCTTCATAGTACATAATGTAATAGAAGAGGAAAAAAAGAAAATAAATTAATTAAAATATTTGAAAAATAATAATAAAAGTAGAAAGTAATAAAAATAAATAAAAAAACATTCCCTCACTATGAAAAAAATCTGGTGTGAACATCACACGACTTTCTATTACATTAAGTCGGACAGTTCTAAAAGTTTCACCATTCGATTCCGCGTGAACCTTATTGGAATTTCCTTTTGACTTTGCAGTTCGGGCATCCGTGAAGTTCACAACAAGCTGGAGAAGAATCGGCGCGCGCATCTCAAGGAGTGTTTCGAAATTCTCAAACGTCAAGTTCCTCCCGCTCAGGAAGAGAAGAAATCTTCCAACCTGAGCATCCTACATAGTGCTATTCGATATATCCAGGTAAGATAGATAACTAAATCAAATTAATATAGACTCTAACCCTCAGTTTTAAAACGGCAATTTAAAATTACTCCTGAAAGTTACCAGAGATTTGAATGCTGAACAAATCGGACCGACCGGCAACCCATTTGAGAGTCTTGGCAGAAAATTAAAAAAAAAAAAATAAAATAAAATAAAAATAAATATTTCCGTTGTGGACCTCACTTTGTTCGTTGCATCATGAGAAGGCCAACTTTTTTCCTTATTCCGTCGCTTCGTGTAATAGGCAGGTACTTGAACATTATGAATACTTAAATGTGATTAGGCATGTCTAGAATGCTAGAGATGTTAGTGGAAGGTAGTGCGCCAGGCCAAGTATGTTCCTTAGGACGGGAGCCATAAAGTGAGTTTAAATTAAACTCGCTTTAAATTTAACTCTCGGATTAAGCAATCTGATTAGTTGATTTTAAAAAAAAATCGTCAGGCCAAGTGAAATACTAATAGGCAGGTACTTGAACATTGTGAATACTTATACATGTGATGAGGCATGTCTAGAATTCTAGAGATGTAAGTGGACGGTAGTGCGCCAGGCCAAGTTCCGAAGAAGTTTTTCTCACCCTCATAGAGCGACTTCCCCTGAAGATGAGATGTTTTGAAATTCGGTGTTTCGGTACACAAATTTTACTGAAATAAAGTAATGGATCTCTAAAGTTAAACAATCTTGCGCGTGGTTGGTATCCGGATGGGTGACCCTCTGGGCCATCACGTGTTGCTTTTTCCTAGCCCTACTCAGACTGAGGTTAATGCGAGGATTGTGAGATTTGTGAGGAGGCGTTTAGCTTGTCGCCAAATGGAGGGTGAAACCCCCGTCACTGAAGACCTTAACACATATTCATTGACGTCAACGTTTAAACCCATTTAAAATAAAAATAACTATACTTAATAATAAATAACTACCAAAAGTCCCCCAAGGTTTGAGATTTAAATATATTTATTTCTTTCAATAATACATAAAGGTACAGAGGAATTTTTCCTAAGCTAAAATATTTAGCTTCTGCGAAAAAACAGGTGACAAGTTTGCTTTATAGGTGATGGGTAACTTGGACTAGGTTTCACAGGTTGAGTTTTTTGAGGGTGCCTATTTAGCTATTAGGAGAACCTAGAACGCAGTTGATAACAAAGAGGCACTTCACACGAAATTGCATTCAATAAGGTACCGCATATAAACAGTTAGCTCCATACCATTAGCATACTGGGTGATAGGAAATTTTTATCGAAAGAGTAGATGGAATATGTCGAATAGAATAGAGAATATGCCTTGTTTATCCTGCTGGAATAGGACTGAAAAGTCCGTTTACCCCCACAGTCTAAGCAAGGTCTTTTTTTTTAAGAGGTTTGACAGAGGGAACTGTAACTGCTATGGTCTTACCCTCCCGAAATCGAAGAGAGAAGGAACACAGGATAGAAGAAACCCAGCCGTTCCGAGAACGAACATTATCCCATCAGCTTAGTTGGTAGGATAAAATCCGCCCGGGCGGATTTTATCCTACCAACTAAGCTAACTAGGCTGGCAAAAAAATCGAATGAAACTCACGACAAGTGAGAAAGGGACTTTACATATACAACAACTTTACCAACACCGGTAGCCACCTACCTGTACACTCCCGAGTTAGCCGTTTCTTAACATTGATACACAAGAGGACTGTTTTGTCCCAGGGTACAGAAGTTTCGAACGAGTCTCCAATGAAGTAATAGTCACACGCAAAATCCTGAAATATCAATTGAAATTAACAACAGCCTAGAGTCAATGCCCTTGCTAATAGCAAAGGTTGAGTGCAAAGGGCATCCACTGGTAAAATTTGTAACCGAAACCAAATGTCAGCCTAAAATCTCATAGACTTTTTATTATGTGGAAACACTTACCCGAATATAGGCAATAATATATGTCAACATATAACCGCGACGTCCATTAGATTCCCCAGCAGGAATACCACCATATCTCTTCGCAATGGAGTAGATCTTGTCCTCATTATTCTTCACATCCTCAGGATCACCTAAAACAAGAAGAGCCATGTTGTCATGCAGAAGGTTCCGGGTTCGAGTCCGACCATTGACAAAAATTTGTACTCGTTTTTCGATTGCAAATATTTCTACGGGTTACTTTCTGGTGTTCTTGTGTTGAGCCAGCACCTAAATGGGAAGTATCGTGTCTCTTATCGACTATATGTGGACAGAACTACAAGGCAGGCCACCCCCTAAGCTAACAAGATTGGCATAGAGGTACTTTTTTAGATTGGGTTGGGTAGGTACTTGACAGACTTTCCGCTCGTCTAAGTAGGTGTGTCCACAACGGAGAACCAACCACCAATCCTCGCCTAGTACCGACACAAGAGAAAATAAACCATACTTATGAATAGAAGCATCCTCAACGGAGTCTTGACCATAGCTCCGCATAAAATCAAGAAATTGAGCTGAGTATTTTTTCTGCTATGATCTCGGTGCGGCGAGGGTCAATGGTCTACGGTCGTGACCGCGCACCAAAGGTTAGACACGGGGTATGGTTTACCTTCAAACAGCACAGTAGCAGCGCACATTTCGTCATCTCTGAAGCCCAGTATCTTGGTGACATACAACTTCTTCAGTCCATCTGTAAGGAGCTCCAGGTAGCCAGGATCTGGCCGGAAGAATTGGCCTGCTTTTAGCTGAACGTTGTCCACCAGTCGAATCGAAGAGGGCTGACATCGCTGAAAAAAAAAGTAAATAATAATAATAAAATAAATGGAACGATTTTGTTTTTCAAATTTTAATAGAGCGATTCTCTATCAAACCTCTTTTGATCGTCTCAAAACCCATGAAATAAAAACAAAGGTAGATTCTGTTGAAGGGGGGGGGGAAAGAAGAGCCCGCGGCCTAGCGCTTACAAGGCAGACGCACTACCAACCAAGCTAACTAGGCTGGGCTGGGCGTAACAAACGAAAAAGGTCTATTATTGAACTACTGGAGAGTGTTATCACTCCCGTGTGTTGTGACTGATAAGGAGTCTGTGTCGTGACATGACAGGCGTGACCATATCATTGAAACCCAGTGGAGGCGCTCGGGCTTCCTCGGCATTAATACCGAGGAAGCCCGAAGGCAGAACGAGGACCGAAAAGTCCCTTTAGGCCTGCCGCACACGCACATTGAAAGCGTAGACACGTGACGCGCTACTCAATGTTTGAATGTTGCGCGACTTACTTATGTCTTCTTGAGTGTGAGAGGAACTATCATTTCCATAGTTTACATATTGTGGCATCGCGCGACTCCGCGCTACTACTCTTGGCAGGATAAACAAGGTATATTCTATTCTATTAAAATTAACGCGTCTACACTTTCAATGTACGGCAGATCTTACTCTTGCCACTGGTTCAGTGACCAAAACCTTATGATTATTTTATACTACATCACTGCAGTAGCATAATTATTATGTTTAAACGAGATATGATAAGTGACGTCATTAGGTGGTAGGCTTCTACTGTAGAAATGTCTAGAATCTTCCCATCAGGATTGTGGCACCTATTACACACCACTTCTTACTTGTTTTTTTTTTTTTTTTTTTTTTTTTAAAAAAAAAAATGAGTGTGTTAGGGAACTAGACTTCAAACTCTAGGTGTACGCACGGAAATTGTGAGTGTGTTCGGGAACTTCGAACTGAGAGTATGCGCAGAGAAATCAAAGAAGTGTCCTGACGGGGGAGTACGAAACGTAGACAAACAGTCAAGATCTGACAAACGGTTCAGGAGTTATGGTGATAGAAATTAGGATAAACTAACTGCAAATACAAAATCTTCAAATATACCATAAAATGAGGCTTCTGGTCCTAAACTGACAAATGGATGATATTTTATGTAGTCTAAGGCGTCTAAGCAAAACACTACTTAGATTTATTTGAGGTCCAACAGCTAACCACGCGCAACGTTGCTTAACTTCATTGATCTATAATTCATCACTTCAAGTATTTTTCCATTCGCCTACCCGGCCGAGTGATTCATTGGCCTCACAGTTCTGGTGATAGTGATGGTGATAAGATTTCTCTGTTCGAGTGTGTTAGGGAACTAGACTTCAAACTCTAGGTGTACGCACGGATGACGGAAATTGTGAGTGTGTTAGGGAACTTCGAACTGAGGGTATGCGCAGAGAAATCAGAGAAGTGTCCTGACGGGGGAGTACGAAACGTAGACAAACAAACAGTCAAGATCTGACAAACGGTTCAGGAGTTATGGTGATAGAAATTAGGATAAACTAACTGCAAATACGAAATCTTCAAATATACCATACTTAAAATCAGGCTAAATGGTTCAGGAGTTATGGTGATATATTTTATGTAGTCTACTTCAGGCGTCTAAGCAAAACACTACTTAGATTTATTTGAGGCCCAACAGCTAACCACGCACAACGTTGCTTAACTTCATTGATCTATAATTCATCACTTCGTCAAGTATTTTTCCATTCGCCTACCCGGCCGAGTGATTCATTGGCCTCACAGTTCTGGTGATAGTGATGGTGATAAGATTTCTCTGTTTGGAATATATCAGAGGTCATCTCGAAGTGATGCATGTTAAACTCGTTGCTCGCAGCGGTTCTATTGTTACGAGGTCCATGTGTTGTTTTCGTGAATTTGTTTACGATTAGGAGTATAGGATGGCGGGGTGGGGTTGCTCGCAGCGGTTCTATTGTTACGAGGTCCATGTGTTGTTTTCGTGAATTTGTTTACGATTAGGAGTATAGGATGGCGGGGTGGGGATTGCTAGCCTTGTCCGATCCGCATTAATAGGTTTCTGATGTTCCGTCGGCATGTGGCAATGTTGTTGTTGACATCGACCGACAGTGGTGGAGTTTGGATATCTGAGAGTGGCATTCCGGATGTAGTTGTAGCGTTGTAGCTGTGCCGAGGAGGGTTGATGGTCCCTATCCAAGATTACTTGCCCCGTCCCGAACCACAGTCAACCATCAGGAGGATTTGTGCTTTTCCTTTGAAGCATGATAAACTCTTAACCTCCAGCTAGCCAGGATGGTTAGGGTTTGGCTGCTCTGATCCCGGATGGGTAGTGAACTTAAAGGGACCTCTGGTTCAACACGTAAGGAAACTTCTGGTGCGAATATAAAGAGCGACCTTGAAAAAATAATAATCCACAATCAAAACCTTGGACGCTGGAAGTTGTACCTTACTTAAAGTAATATAAATGCTGTTCTGAGGTACAAACTTTCTTCCCTTTCTATCTACCTATCGATATGAAGAAGCTCAAAATTAAAGGTATGCCAAAACCAAAATTCACATAGTGTGTGCACGCCCCTTCATTTAGACCAGGTCTACCTGATAGTGTGTGTGCTCATCAGGTATCAGGTAGGCCTGACAGACGGACCTTTTCAGCCGTACCTGTCAGGTCTACCTGATAGTGAGTGGCTGGCCTTAGAATCTAGATGTATTTCAATATCGAGCAAGTACGGAATACACTTAACTTTTCAAGTACACAACAGAAGCACTCATTTCTTCGTCATCCTCGTTATCGTTTATCATAGCAGCAAACAAGCGTCATAAACACAATGAAAACCTTGATGCATCATATCTAAATATAGACGAACACGTGAGTCCACCACATGATGAAATCACGTCATGAGGTGAGTTCGGGCCAGAATTTCCAAATATTTTCTCGAATATCACGTTATCACGCGTTGACGAGATATATGGCGGAGTGCGAGTGATGAGACGAATCTGGATCTGGAGGTTAGTGATTCAAGTCTAACTCAAGACATAAAGTTTAGCGTAGTGTATTAAGCGAGGAACAACATTTGTGACAAATATACATATTTTATGTTCAACACAATCAAAATTCCTTTTATTTACACTTGCCTGATCTGTCCCCTGTTTGTGTCTTGACTGTGTTGCAGAAGAGTTCTCATCGAGCGAGGACAAGCCCTCGTCATGCTACACAAACGGCGTGTCCGGGTCCAACCTGGGCAGCGTCATCACCACCCTCTCCCCGGACCCAGCCGCTCACCCTCTGTCACACCTGCACCATTCCTTGCCTACCACGACCATCATCAATACCACCAACCACATCACCTTCACCAACGGACTGCCCAGCAGTTTGCTCCACAGGCCGCTCGAACGGAAAGAGGAACTCCTTCTTACGACGACGTCGAACGGGGCGCACTTTGTCGAAAGCGTTAGCAACGTCCAGCAACCGGTGATTTCCACGCCGGTGACACACCCCGCCGCCGTCATGCAGCGGCATTACACACTACATATCGAGGATGAGATGATGGGAAGCAGGGAGGTGGTAGCCAGTTTGAGTGGAGAGACGAGGCTGGTAGCACACAACAACTATACGAGCAACAGCCATGCGGTGGCCCTCAGCACGAGTCCGAATAACCTGACGCAGAATGATATGATCAAGAAACGGTCTGGCATGTAAGTTAAACCTTTCTTTATGGCTTTCTTTTGGCAGGGTTCTCCTGAAGGAGCTCTTAGGCCCAACTAGTTTTCTGGTAGTAGTAAAGTTTCAATGATGATGGAATTTGAATTGGACATTTGTTGACTTGAACTTTCCTGTTATTTTGACTTAACTGTTTAGGTGTGCAGATTTATTGGTATTTACAGTTTTAACATTCTTTGGAATTTCCTTGGAATTGGAACCTTATTGGAATTTCCTTTTGACTTTGCAGTTCGGGCATCCGTGAAGTTCACAACAAGCTGGAGAAGAATCGGCGCGCGCATCTCAAGGAGTGTTTCGAAATTCTCAAACGTCAAGTTCCTCCCGCTCAGGAAGAGAAGAAATCTTCCAACCTGAGCATCCTACATAGTGCTATTCGATATATCCAGGTAAGATAAATAACTAAATCAAATTAATATAGAATCTGACCCTCAGTTTTAAAACAGCAATTTAAAACTACTCCTGAAAGTTTGAAGAGTTTGTTCCTCCGGCTCTGGAAGAGAAGAAATCTTCTAACCTGAGCATCCTCCATATTGCTATTCGATATATTGAGGTAAGATAAAGGCCCGTTCTCATTTTTGTTGTGAGTTTCACACGATTTTGTTTTCCGAATGCCAATGTAATTTAAATAAGAGCCTTAAAGTATTTTATCCTGAACGCATAATGTTCGTTCACGGAACGGCTGGCCTTCTCTCCTCCCTGTCTTCATTCTCTCTTCGATTTCGGCACGATAAGACCTTAGCTTGGCAGTTACAGTTCCCTCTATCAAACCTCTAAAAAAAGGATCCCCGGTACGAAGATCTAACACGTTTGGATTATTTTGTCTGCTATCTTCTACACCAGAGATTTGAATGCTGAACAAATCGGACCAACCGGCAACCCATTTGAGAGTCCTGGCAGAAAATTAAAAAAAAAAAAAAATATATTTCCGTTGACCTCATTTTGTTCGTTGCATCATGAGAAGGCCAACTTTTTTCCTTATTCCGTCGCTTCGTGTAATAGGCAGGTAATTGAACATTATGAATACTTATAAATGTGATTAGGCATGTCTAGAATGCTAGAGATGTTAGTGGAAGGGAGTGCGCCCGGCTTTCCTTGAGCAGTCCAAACAAAGTCTTTGTTCAAAAAATGAAATAAAATAATAATAAACAATTTATTATTATTCAATTCTAGTAAGAAATCATCTTTTCGTTACTTTTTTTAGGAATACATAAATCATTACGAATACTGAATACCATCGGCATAAAAAAAGTATCATTGTGGGAGGAAGCACTGTGCAATGTACCTTCCTCCTTTAAAGATATTCTACCGTTGAACCTTTGACACGTTTGGCAACGTAGCCTACTTTTTAGATGAATCCTTGCTGCCATATTCAAATGGATGAACCATAGGCATGTCTAGAATGCTAGAGATATTAGTGGAAGGTAGTGCGCCAGGCCAAGTATGTTCCTTAGGCCGGGAGCCATAAAGTGAGTTTAAATTAAACTCGGTTTACATTTAACTCTCGGATTAAGCAATCTGATTAGTTGATTTAAAAAAAATCGTCAGGCCAAGTGAAATACTAATAGGTAGGTACTTGAACATTGTGAATACTTATACATGTGATGAGGCATGTCTAGAATTCTAGAGATGTAAGTGGACGGTAGTGCGCCAGGCCAAGTTCCGAAGAAGTTTTTCTCACCCTCATAGATCGACTTCCCCTGAAGATGAGATAAAGATAAACTCTTTGAAATTCGGTGTTTCGGTACACAAATTTTACTGAAATAAAGTAATGGATCTCTAAAGTTAAACAATCTTGCGCGTGGTTGGTATCCGGATGGGTGACCCTCTAAGCCATCACGTGTTGCTGGCTTTTTCCTAGCCCCACTCAGACTGCTGGTAGAGGTTAATGCGAGGATTGTGAGGAGGCGTTTAGCTTGTCGCCAAATGGAGGGTGAAAGCCCCGTCACTGAAGACCTTAACACATATTCATTGACGTCAACGTTTAAACCCATTTAAAATAAAAATAACTACAGTACTGAATAAATAACGACGAACATTATACCATCAGGATAAAATCCGCCCCGGGCGGGAATCGAACCCGCGGCCTAGCGCTTACAAGGCAGACGCGCCACCAACCAAGCTAACTAGGCTGGCGCGATTACAAAATCTCCCACTGAAGAAATCTCCCTCAAAATGAGCTCTAACAAAATTGTACCAACTAAGCTGACTAGGCTGGCTATTAATTATCTTGATTTCAACCCTACTGTTTACCATCTTCCTCCGGACAAAGTCAACTAAGCAAGGTCTTATATTGACAAATTGACATTTTTTGGGTACCTAACACATTTTCTGTCGAACCAGTAGGCTAGGTATTATGTATAATTTCTGGTGTTCTCGTGTTGACCCAGCAGCCCATGGGAAAAGTATTTTCTCTTTTCTCGCTCATATCTAGTTTACCTACCCTTCTATCTAACTGAAGCCTTTTCCTCAGTTTAAGCCTGTCTAAAAGAGAGGTTTGTTCCGAGAACGAACCTTAAAGGATAAAGTCCGCCCCGGGCGGGAATCGTACCCTAGGGTTTACAAGGCAGGCGCGCTACCCTCCAAGCTAACCAGGCAGGCTAGAACAAACCTTATCATTTAGGATAAAATTCGCCTCGTGGGTTATTCGAAAACTGGGACTTTTTATTCAAATTTGGCCCGGACTAAGGGGGTTAGCCGTTCCAAGGACGAACATTATCCCATCAGGATAAAATCCGGCTAACCAGGCAGGCTAGAGCAAACCTTATCATTTAGGATAAAATTCGCCTCGTGGGTTATTCGAAAACTGGGACTTTTTATTCAAATTTGGCCCGGACTAAGGGGGTCTTCATTTTGCCATCCTGTATACAAAACACAGTGATAACAATTGATTAGAGAGAGAGAGTTAGTTACCTCTGACTCATCCGTGTATACTTGACTATTAATGTGCGAAAAAAAGTGACATATCGTCTGCCGCCATGTTGCTTTTTTTATTAAAAAAAAAAAAAAAAAAAAAAAAAAATATCTTGGTTTTTTTTTTACGATCTACACCCACAGAAAAGGCAGTAGGGTAATTTTTTTTTTTTTTTTTTTTTTTTT
>NW_007377664.1:49342-59908 GCF_000475195.1 Diaphorina citri
GGAAAGACTGGCTTTTCCTATCCTTTTTTTTCTCTCTCTTTTTTTTTTTTTTTTTTTTTTTTTTTAAGAGGTTTGACAGAAGGAACTGTAATTGCTATGGTCTTATCGTCCCGAAATCGAAGAGAAAAGGAAGACAGGATAGGAGAAAGCCAGCCGTTCCGAGAACGAACATTATCCCAGCAGGATAAAATCCGCCCCGGGCGGGAATCGAACCCGCGGCCTAGCGCTTACAAGGCAGACGCACTACCAACCAAGCTAACTAGGCTGGCATTTGCTATTTTTATTCAGAGAAATTTCAGCCTGTTATCCTCCCTGCCAGACAAAGCTGGTCTACTCCGTTTTCCCTCAAACAAACCTCTAAAAAAAAGGTATTGAACTGAAAGCACTCACCAGTATTGAAAGAAGGTGACTAGAAGGTTACAGGGCTGTGCGGGAGGCTCCGTCAAGGGCTCGATGAGGTTACTATTGAGTTCGGCACCGTGCTTTGGGATGACATTTGGTTTTTTGATTCCCTTGACACTCAACCTTTGCTATTTTTATAAAAAAAAGGTATTGAACTGAAAGCACTAACCAGTATTGAAAGAAGGTGACTAGAAGGTTACAGGGCTGTGCGGGAGGCTCCGTCAAGGGCTCGATGAGGTTACTATTGAGTTCGGCGCTGGGCTCCGTCCCAGGGGCAGAGGTCAGGGGGGGTTCCGTCTGCAGATGAGCGAGGGAGGACATGAAGTTCCGATTCAAATGAACCGCCTCGTACAGGGCCAAGAGTACGGCATTATTTGCCCTGAAATAAATAAGAATAAGTAGTGCTTAATAAGAATAAGTAGTGCTTAATAAGAATAAGTAGTGCTTAATAAGAATAAGTAGTGCTTGTGGGGGGTACCACTGGACCTGAACCGTGCTCCCAAATCGCTAGATTAACCTAACCACATATTATTTGACTAGGCGTATGGCTGAACTATTTAGTTGTACGGTCGGGTCGGGTCCTAATCCTAAGGCGAACACCAATGATTGAGAAGCCAGCCTAGTTAACTTGGTTGGTAGCGCGTCTGCCTTGTAAGCGCTAGGTCCCGGGTTTGATTCCCACCCGGGGCGGATTTTATCTTGAACGGATAATGTTCGTTCTCGGACCGGCTGGCTTTCTCCTATCCTGTCTTCCTTCTCTCTTAGATTTCGGGACGATAAGACCATAGCAGTTACAGTTCCCTCTGTCAAACCTCTTAAAAGAAGACCTTGCTTAGACTGCGGGGGTAAACGGACTTTTCAGTCCTATTCCAGCAGGATAAACAAGGCATATTCAACAGTAGTTACAGTTCCTTCTATCAAACCTATTGAAAAAGAAGAAGAAAAAAATGATAGGAAATAGGTGGTTTTGTTTGCTTAAGCGCCTGATAACTTAATTTATTCCAATAGCTATAATTTATGACGTGGTCAGGCCTAGCGAGGGGAAAAAATAGAACAGTGGCCTTGAGATTTCTCAGAACCCAGGATTTTTCTGGAAAGATTTAGTACAGTCCGAACCTGAATAGTTGAGAAAACTGGTTATTTGGGGATTTTTTGAAGACGTTTGATAGAGGGAATTGTAAATAACTACTGAGGTCTTATCGTCCTGAAATCGAAAAGAGGGCAGGATAGGAGAATTCCAGTCGTTCCGAGAACGAACCTTATCCGTTTAGGGTAAGGTTCGTCCTCCTCTTGTTCATAGACAAAAGAGGTCTTATTTTTACATTTCACACAATGCTTAAACTGCCGCGCCGTCCCTTTAACCCAATGCTTAAACGCCAGGTCACTTCGCAAGCTTCTAGTTTTTTTTTTTTTTTTTTTTAAGCTGACTTTTTCTTTTTTTCTTTTAAGCGGATTTAAGCCCCATTTCTTTCCTTATCTTTTCTTTTCCTGTTCCTTAATTGTCATAGTTGTATTTTTTCATTTGTTTATTTTATACAGGAATGACGGTAATACAGGAAACCCAAACCTAAATCGATTAACAAATGGGGCACGGTTGGTCCAGTGGTAACGCGCTTGCTTGCCATGCAGAAGGTCCCGGGTTCGAATCCCACCATCGACAAAAATTTGTTCTCCTACTCTCTCTCTCTCTCTCTTTCCTTCACTCTTCTCCTCCCTATCTCCCAGCCTCCCTCCTCTCTCCCTCCCTTCTTTTCTCTCCTCTCCTCCTCTCTTTTTGAACCCTGAACCACCTCCCCTCCTACGCCTTTCCTCTCCTCTCTTTTTGATCTTCCAATTCTTCCACCCTCCCTTCTCTTCTACCTTCCCTCTCCTCTTGTTGAACCCTGAACCCCTCCCCTCCGGCGCCATCTTATCAGCTCTTCCTCCCAACCTAGTGACGCATATTTACTCTAGCTCACCTGAGGAACGGCGCAAAACAAATCCGAGTTTGTCAATAATAGAACTCTGAGAACTCTCTATCTGTTACAGTAATAATAGAACTCTCTATATCTCTATTCTATTGACGTCCGCGTGTTCATAGCAATAGCAATCCTACACACCTAACTATTATGCACATATCTATCACCTATGCATTATCAATTTATCAAGTACATTTCTCAATTACTCAACAGTATTGTGTTGTTGCAATGTTGCATAGACTTTCATCTTTACTCGTCCTTAGGAAACGATCACTGTGTAAAAGAGCTTTTTTTCCTTTAAAAAAAAAGAGGTTTTATAGAAGGAACTGTAACAGCTAAGGTCTTGTCCCGAAATCGAAAAGAGAAAGAAGACAGGATAGGAGAAAGTTCCAAGAACGACCATTTTCCGTTCAGGATAAAATCCGCCCGGGGCGGAAATCGGACCCGCAGTCTAGCGCTTACAAGGCAGACGCACTACCAACTAAGCTAACTACCAACTAACTAGGCTGGCGGTGCATCGCTTTAGAAGACCAGGGAATCTTTCTTTATGTCTGAGGCGAATTTTTTTCTGGTCTAATGCTGTTTTTCATCCGTTGTTAAGATTCAGGGAGAAAAAAAAAAAACTAAAGTTGTTTTCTCTTTATGATTTCAGTTCCTGCGGCGTCGAGAGCGCGAGTTCGAGCACGAGATGGAGAGGCTCGCACGAGAGAAGATCCACGCCCAACAGAGGTTGGCACTCCTCAAGAAAGAACTATCTGCCCGGTGGGAGCACATTGACTTCAATACGCTTATACCTGACAACATGGAGGTCGACATACCTTATGGTGAGTAGGAGCCTGGCCTACAGTAAAGTTAAGGAGGAACATTCTCACTATTAACACGCATCAAATCCATACCAAAATAGACGTGGTTGGGCAAGTAATACCCTTTCATGCATGTAGCGATGTAAGATTTCCAAATTTCCGACTCACGCGGGATTCGAACCCGGGACAGGATAGGAGAAGTCCAAAAGACAAACCATAAACCCAATCCTAATATGAGTCGATTAAATTTACGTCTCAAGCGGGAATCGAACCCGGGCGAATTGGCACCGAGCTAAGGTTACTCGTACAAAATGACGACGACCTTCAAAGTCAAAACAGGCTGCAGTGATATATTGGTGACCTACATACAACTTATGACATGTAAATAATTTCAGTGGCGCATTCTAAATGAAAGCTAGGGAAGTAGCGTTCCCTTTCCTGTCTACGGTTTTTCCTCTTCTCCTCCCTCCAATTACTTTATCAGTTATCACTGAAAATAGAAAATAGTGATCACTGAAAATAGTGAGAAACCTGGATTCCAACGTATGTAGGTATTTACTAAAAAAAAATTCTTGCTCTCAAGTCAGACTGAAACAAATTTCGGCCAGTGAGATACTTGAGAGCTAGAATTTTGTTAATAAAAAAGAGGCTTGATAGAGGGAACTCTAACTGCTAAGGTCTTATCGTCCCGAAATCGAAGAGAGAAAAAGAAGACAAGATAGGAAAAGGCCAGCCATTCCGAAAACGAACATTATCAGTTCGGGATAAAATCCGGCCCGGGCGGAAATCGAACCCGCGGCCTGGCGCTTACAAGGCAGACGCTCTGCCAACCAAGCTGACTAGGCTGCTATTTTGTTCATTTTAAAATTGATGTCGTACCCTTAGTAAGACCACCTTCACCCCCTCCCCCTTGAAAAAAAAAAGTTACCCTTTGGAAAATATCACGACACACCACTGAAATATTTGTATCTACAATCTACATACATAATTCTACGGTTACGAGAGAGGTATGAATATGGAATGACGGTTGCACGTGGAAGTTTGTAACACCACGTGGAATGGCCTGGAAGCACGTAGAACACACACGTGTATATGTTATCTAGTTCACTGGTTCACTCATATGTGTATAGTTCACTCATATGTGTACGTATATGTGTGTGTGTTTGAACTTCGGTAGGAATTTTCATAATACTTACACCTACTGGGTGTGAGAAAACTGATTTTTTTTTTTTTTGTTTTAATTCTTTAATTAATAATTTTACTTTACTTATACTTTAATTATTTACTTATTCATAGGTATGTTTATTATCTATTTTTTCCAGGTCATTCCATGTCTATGTTTTTTTTTTTTTAATGGCTATAGTTTTTTTTTTTTAATCCCGTAGTATGCCCATCCCGTAGTATGCCTCTCATCAGATGGGTGAGAAGAGACACAATACTTCCCATTTATGTGCTGGGTCAACACGAGAACACCAGAAAGTAACCCGTTGAAATATTTGCAATCGAAAAACTCAAAGGGAGTTAGGTCCTGGCGCCCTGGGCCCCCTAAATAGGGCCCTAGAATGATTAGTATATTTAGCTGGAGGAACACCAGTTGCGTCAGAAAACCCCAAATCATCCGATTTGCGTCCCAACCCACAAAAAGGTCATCCGAGTTGCGTTCGCGATACCTGCCTAGTGAGGTAGCGTACACCTTTCAAGCGATAAGTCGCGGGTTCGATTACCGCCCGAGGTGGATTTTGTCTTTAACATGTAATGTTCGTTCTTAGAACGGCTGGCTTTTTCCTATCCTGTATTCTCTTTCATTTTGGGACATGAAGACCACCGTTGTTAATGTTCAAACCACATCGACAAGTGGACTCTTCTTTTATCCATTGGGTTCGGTACTCTGTTCATACCACCTTGTTTAGACTGCGGGAGTAAAGGCACTTTTCAATATCTCTCTTGCAGTATGCACAGGGTTCTATTATATTCTATCCTAATTCTATTTTCCAGACAACCATCATCACGAGTCCTCCCTGTTATCCTACGGGAAGGAGAGATCCTACATGGACGAGGATGGAGGCCTAGTTATCGTCACCAATGGGAGTGTAGGCCTGGAGAGAAGCGATGGAGGGGAGAGTGGCTCGAGTCTAGGCGGAGGAGGGGAAATGATCAGCGGGAGAGGGGAGGGAGAATACGGCCGAGCAGGGAGTTCGAGTGGCGCGTCCAATTTGTTGAAGTGCAGCGAGTCCACCCTGTATAGTTCCAATTCTAGTTTGTCATCTACCATGTCGCCGCTACATAACCAAACACATATCCAGGTAATTATATAGGGTGTTTATAAAAACGAGATCCATCCAATCAATTAATCAGACACGGATTTAGAACCCCAATACGAACGCTGAAATTCGGAAGGAGTTATTATAGGAATATCCCTAGTTAATAATTATGTTTTAGAAGTGCTATGAAGAGAGGAATTTGCCAAAATCTATATTGATCTCTCGAATTTTGATTTTCTCTGACAAAGCATTTTTTTTTTTCCTTGAAATTTTCCGTCTCGGCCTGTATTCGAACCCAGCACCTCCAGGTTGAGAGTCAGTGCTCTTAACCACTCGCCCCCTTGAAATTTTCCGTCTCGGCCTGTATTCGAACCCAGCACCTCCAGGTTGAGAGTCAGTGCTCTTAACCACTCGCCCACAGAGGTTGTGGTACAAATATGGCCAAATTCTTCAACAATGTTGATACATTTTTTTATACTTTTAAACGGATTATGTTCGTTCTCGGAACGGCTGACTTTCTCCTATCCTGTCTTCCTTCTCTCTTCGATTTTGGGGCGATAAGATCTTGGCAGTTACAGTTCCCTCTGTCAAACCTATAAAAAGTAAATAAAGAAAAGAACTAGGTAAAATAAAAATAAATTTACATAATAATTAATATCCTTTTTTGTTTCCTCTTTTTCTTCAGGTCGTAAGTTCGTCGAATGTGACGTCATCCAGCACCACCTCTTCCTCTCTTCCTCTTCACCTTCTGTCCTCGTCTAACGTTCGAATGTTACCTCTCTCGGGGGAGTCCCCCCTGCCCATCGCACTCACAGTACATACGTCTCATGTCAATGGTGGTAAGTGTCTGAAAAAATATCAATCAAATCAAATCATGAATTTAAATCTTACGTATTCTTGAGAGTTCATTGTTACGTTCGTTACATTAATTAGTCTTACTTTATCATGAACACTCGTTGCTATGTTGAAAGCCCAGAGAGATTCTTCACTACTGTTGAGGGCATCACGGCATTACTAAGTGCCTTCTTTACTATTAATTATCATCTCCTCGCATCATCAATCTTTTTACACTGGTAATGCCGCCACTGGTCGCTACTCGATTGAAGTAGCTACTCGATTGTCTTCACGAGGTTGAGTGCACCCCGAACTCTAAGCACAGAGTCGAAAAAACTTCTACCCCGCCGGAAATTGAACCCTGGACCACGGAGGTTGCTACTTATTGAACAAATATTTCAATAAATAAATTAAAATTAAATTCTACTGTACTAATCTCTCCTCCCTTCTCTCTGTTTCTAGGCGCTCCCAAATCTTCTCCCCCTCGCCATCACTCCCCCTCCTCCGCCTCTCTCTCCCCCCTCCCCTCTTCCCCCTCGACCACCGCCATCGTCACGGCCTCCTAACACCAGAAAGTAACCCGTTGAAATATTTGCAATCGAAAAACGAGTACAAATTTTTGTCTAAAAATTCTCTTCTTTTCTTTTTCTCTCTTCTACTTTCCTTGTTTCTTGTTTCGATCAGTATTTCGAAAACACTCGAGATAATATTCCCTCCCCTACACTCCCCTAGGGAGCACCCTCCCCTAGGGAGCAGTAGAAGGGGGTCAGGTTTAATGTTACACAGGGCTGAGGGAAATCTGGGTCAAGGTTCCCCGTATTATGTTGCACAGTAGGTATGTACATTATCCCGTTTCCCTCTCTCTCAAGTACCTTCCTATCTTTTTTTCTCTCCCGAAAATTCCCTCCTGTATTTTATCCCTCCCTTTATTTCCCCTTTTTTCTGTCCCTCCCTGTTTTTTTTTTTTTTTTTTTTTTTTTTTTTTTTTTTTTTTTTTTTTTTTTTTTTTAAATTCTTCAATATTGAGACTGTGACGTGCGTACTAGCTTGTATTTTTTTTTATTTTTTAATTAAGAGGGAGGGATAAGCTTTTGATGGGGTACAAAATAAAAATAATCCCTTTCCTAGAGGATTTGTTTTCAGTAAATTATGTAATACTCCACACAAGTCCACATTTCTATGGCTGCTTTTTTCTCCCTCTCTTTCTCGCTCTTTCCTCTGTCTCCCCCTCTTTTTCTTTCTCTTCCTTTCTCCCAACCCCTCTTTCCGTCTCTCTGTCTCTCTCCCTCTTTCTCCCTCTCCCGTTCCTTTTTCCCTCTCTACACCCCTCTCTCATATTTTTTCTTTCTCTAGTTTTCTTCATCCATCTCACTCTCATTCCCCCTTTCCTCTTTTCTGAATCTCCCTCTGCTTTCTCTCTCCTCTTCCTCTTTTTTCCTTCTCTCAAATTCTTCATCGTTCACTTCCTAACCTTCTCTTTATATCTCGTACTCTTCATATCTTCCCCTCCATCTTCCCTTTCCCCCTTCCTCCCTTCTCCTGTTTGTGCTTAGTAAACAACAAACCCTGACCTTGTTCAATACACCCATCTTATCACCCACTCCACCCCCCCCACCCCACCCCACCCTCCTCCTCCCCCTCCTACATCAAGCTCCCCTACCGGCCGACGCAGTCAACGTGTCCAAGCGTCATACAGTCGAGCGTGATTAACACGCTGAGTGCCTCGAACGGGGTGCCGGCCAGTGCCGGATATAATGGGAAGCCGGCAACGAGTCCGGCAATGGTGCCGGCAACACCGGTGTCTACTAATGGGATGTCCACTGCCACTATTATTAAATGTAAGTTTTAAATATTTATTTATTTCATAGATGCCAGCCCAGGAGCCTAGTTAGCTTGGTTGGTGGCACGTCTGCCTTGTAAGCGCTAGGCCGCGGGTTCGATTTCCACCCTTAGGGGATTCTAAAAGTTCGTTCTCGGAACGGCTGGCTTTCTCCTATCCTGTCTTCCTTCTCTCTTCGATTTCGGGACGACAAGACCCTAGCAGTAATAGTTCCCTCTATCAAACCTCTAACACCCTAAAATGAAGTAATAATAAAATCGGCGATAGAAACACTTTTGTAGCACCCATGGTTCTTTCCCCCCCCCCTCGCTTAATTTTGAGAGTATTTCCAACTAACTGTTGTGTTCCTCTTTTTCCCATGATTTCAGCAGGTGATAGTATACCGGCCAATGTCACTCCCAAGCTGGTTTCCCTCAATAGTCTCCCTGGTCTGGTCTCCGCACATCATAGTGCTCAAGTATTATTCACCTCGTCACAACACCCTAAAGTAAGTACTAAAGCACCCTAAAGTACGTACTTAAACACCCTAAAGTAAGTACTAAACCACCCTAAAATAAGTACTAAAGCACCCTAAAGTACTAAAACACCCTAAAGTAAGTACTAAACCACCCTAAAGTAAGTACTAAACCACCCTAAAGTAAGTACTAAAACACCCTAAAGTAAGTACTAAAACACCCTAAAGTAAGTACTAAAGCACCCTAAAGTACTAAAACACCCAAAAGTAAGTACTAAAACACCCTAAAGTAAGTACTAAACCACCCTAAAGTTAGTACTAAACCACCCTAAAGTAAGTACTAAAACACCCTAAAGTAAGTACTAAAACACCCTAAAGTAAGTACGAAAACACCCTAAAGTAAGTACTAAAGCACCCTAAAGTAAGTACTAAAACACCCTAAAGTAAGTACTAAACCACCCTAAAATAAGTACTAAACCACCCTAAAGTAAGTACTAAACCACCCTAAAGTACGAAAACACCCTAAAGTAAGTACTAAAGCACCCTAAAGTAAGTACTAAACCACCCTAAAGTAAGTACTAAACCACCCTAAAGTACTAAAACACCCTAAAGTAAGTACTAAACCACCCTAAAGTAAGTACTAAAGCACCCTAAAGTACTAAAACACCCTAAAGTAAGTACTAAAGCACCCTAAAGTAAGTACTAAAACACCCTAAAGTAAGTACTAAAACACCCTAAAGTAAGTACTAAACCACCCTAAAGTAAGTACTAAACCACCCTAAAGTACTAAAACACCCTAAAGTAAGTACTAAAGCACCCTAAAGTAAGTACTAAAACACCCTAAAGTAAGTACTAAAGCACCTCTTTTCAGGATTAAGTTTGCCCTGGGTGGGGATCGAATCCACGACCTAGCGCTAACAAGGGAGTCCAAGCTCACTAGGCTGGCAGGAGACAGTAAGCAGTGACAACCGCCTTGAATTAATGGGGGAAAAATAGATGACTTCTCGGAATGGCTGGGTTTCTCATATCCTGTCTTTTTTCTCTCTTCGGTTTTTTGACGATAAGACCTGCGAAGTTACAGTTCTTTCTATCGACCAACTAAGAAATCGGACTCACCTTTTTGGGAGTTATTGCAAATTTTAAAAAAAAGGGGGGGCACCTACTTTCGTGTTTTAACATTCCACCTTCTCTCCTGTGTTGCCAGATGCTCAGCTCGACCAGTGTTGTCACCTCGCCCCCGGTCATCAAGCCGCTGCCCTCCCTCCAGCCCATCTCCTCTCATCAGATCATACTCAAGCCGAGCCTAGCCCAGGTCAACGGAGCCCCCCGCCTCGTACTACCCCACCATAGCGCGCCGGTAACAATGCCGGCCAAGACGGCAACGAGGATAGTGCATAAGTAGAAACTTTTACGGCCTTGCCAGTCACAAACGCAAGCCGGTATCGTATTCGATTATGTGGAAATTAATTCCCTCTGAACCAGTGAGATCTCATTGGTTCAGCCATGTTTGACTGAATTAAATTTCACACACCTAATCCAATACAATTCATCGTGCCGGTCAAAAATGCAAGCCAGCATGTATGAAATTGCCAATCTAAAACGTAGAGGTTACGCTAGCCGGCGTTATTCATATGAAATCACCGGTCCAAAAACCCGAGCTTTGTGCATAAGTACAACGCAAGCCGGCGTCATTTGTCATATTACTGGCCAAAAACGCAAGGTGGTTTGTGCACTAATAAGTGTTCAGGCTGGCCACGACAGTCGAAGTTTGGCTTGCGTTTTATGACATTTCTATGAAACTGTCGGCCAGGCTAAAACGTAAGGTTTGTGCATGAAATATAAGTGCTAATGCCGGCCACGACAGCCTTTAGGTTTGTGTATAAATGCAAGCCTGCGTTTTGACCGTGTTATGTCCTATTGGGAATTACACAACTTTCTCTACCTTGTATAGGATTTCCTATAAGTGAGAGGTAATGGTAATTATTGACATGTTTAATTATTGTTTTTTTTTTTT
>NW_007377664.1:60461-120412 GCF_000475195.1 Diaphorina citri
TTTTTTTCCCCCGGTCCAAAATGATTTTTTTTTTTTTTTTTAATTCCCAACATTTTCCCAACAAATGAAATTCGTAAAATGAAATAAATATAAATAATCTTACTATTCAACACACAGGTGTAATAATGATTTTCATTATCATTTATTTTTTATTTCCCTCTGAAAACTATTTTTTTTTTTTTTTTCCTGTACATATTTTCTAGCATCTTATTTTTGAATTAGGTATTTTTATTATATCCGTTGTATAAAATGATTTAATTATTATTATCATTATTATTTATTAAATGATTGTATTAAAAAAAGGATGTCTTGTTATTTATTTTCCTCGAAATAGGTTTTCTTATAGGGAATCCAGCTACATGCTGGAAGCAAAAATAATAATAATAATCTGCAGAAAAATAAACCTCCTTTTGAAAAGTAGAAAAAAAATGCGAGAGGTTTTTTAAAGCTTCCCAGACTGTCTAGTAGCAAGGTCCCCACCCGACTGCCCTCTAGAGATGTGTAAAGATTCATTGAGCTAAAAAAATGAACTACTCTTTTCAGTGAACTAGATCCTCAAGAGTAGTTCTTTCAAAACTTGTAACTCGCTCTTTAGTTCCCTATACAAACACTCGTACCGGGCCTAAGGCAGGTGAAAAACAGAAAAGAAAAAAGATAATAATAAGAGATTCAATATTGAATCTCTTATTATTATCTTTTTTCTTTTCTGTTTTTCACCTGCCTTAGGCCCGGTACGAGTCTTAGGCCCGGAAGACAGGTGAAAAACAGAAAAGAAAAAGATAATAATAAGAGATTCAATATTGAATCTCTTATTATTATCTTTTTTCTTTTCTGTTTTTCACCTGCCTTAGGCCCGGTACGAGTGTTTGTATAGGGAACTAAAGAGCGAGTTACAAGTTTTGAAAGAACTACTCTTGAGGATCTAGTTCACTGAAAAGAGTTACCTAATCCAATACAATTCATCGTGCCGGTCAAAAATGCAAGCCGGCATGTATGAAATTGCCAATCTAAAACGTAGAGGTTACGCTAGCCGGCGTTATTCATATGAAATCACCGGTCCAAAAACCCGAGTATTGATTACTGGCCAAAAACGTAAGGTGGTTTGTGCACTAATAAGTGTTCAGGCTGGCCACGAGAGTCGAAGTTTGGCTTGCGTTTTATGACATTTCTATGAAACTGTCGGCCAGGCTAAAACGTAAGGTTTGTGCATAAAATATAAGTGCTAATGCCGGCCACGACAGCCTTTAGGTTTGTGTATAAATGCAAGCCTGCGTTTTGACCGTGTTATGTCCTATTGGGAATTACACAACTTTCTCTACCTTGTATAGGATTTCCTATAAGTGAGAGGTAATGGTAATTATTGACATGTTTAATTATAGTTTTTTTTTTTTTATCTGACTGTAAGTTAGAACAGGTCTAAAGATCCAGTGACACTACCTCAGTGATTTGTACAAGTGCAGACTTGAGTATCTGACTGTAAGTTAGAACAGGTCTAAAGATCCAGTGACACTACCTCAGTGATTTGTACAAGTGCAGACTTGAGGCTAATTTTTGAGGCGTTTTTTCATGTAGCTAGAATGTCCTGAAATACCTACATAATTAATTTGTAGGTAGAGAGAGATTTCAGTTTAATGAAACCATATAATATTATAGAAAAGGGAAATATTTTTTTCTTCTGAGAGCCCTCAGTTATCTTTAATAATCCTAACGAGGATGAATGAACCTCGAATTAGTCAGCAGTCCTTTGTAAATGTCCTCCCAGATATTGTTAAATACCCACCGCGCCCGCCGGTGCTTAGCATCTGTGTTCGATTTCAGTTTAATGAAACCATATAATATTATAGAAAAGGGAAATATTTTTTTTTCTTCTGAGAGCCCTCAGTTATCTTTAATGATCCTAACGAGGATGAATGAACCCCGAATTAGTCAGCAGTCCTTTGTAAATGTCCTCCCAGATATTGTTAAATACCCACCGCGCCCGCCGGTGCTTAGCATCTGTGTTCTTTAGCACACTATCAAATGAAGTTTTTACACTGGTATCACCAGACCCCCTTACACTAACTATCAAATCTGTATTATTTCTTATATTTATTTATTATTTTAAGACTGAAATTAATTATAAAAGAAATTAAAATTATATTAAATATATTGATGTACACACTTTTAATGAAACTACTATTTATAAATATTGTAAAAAAAAGTCAAAATTTATAAAGAAAGAAAAAAAATAAACAAAAAAGTATTTATTTGAAAAATATTCGTTTGTGTTTTTGATTTCCAATGTCTCAACTTCATGTCAACTGTGAAAAGTTGAATAAAAATCGGGGAAAAAATTTGCGAGAGGTTTTTTCAAGCTTCCCAGACCTGTCTAGTAGCAAGGTCCCCACCCGAATGCCCACCCAAAGTACCTAACTTTATCAGTAAACTGAAAAGGTTCAAAAGAGGAGGAGTCAAGTCTCAAAGCTATGGGAAATATTCTCCTACATTAAAAGTATCATGTGTAGGAGAACTTTTCCCTCACTTTGACTCAAGCCCCTCCTTTTTCTGAACTTCGATGCTGTGCTACCAAAGTTAGGTACTTTGGGAGGGCAGTAGAGATGCGACTTTTGACTCATCTTTGGGATTGAATCAAGGAACTACTCTTTTTTTCAACTCGCTCTTTGACTCCCGACTCTTCTCTGATACTTTCTACCCAGGGCACATGCGCGGAATCGTGGTATCCCCCCCCCCCTTCAGTACTGTCCGATTTTATCTTTGAATCCGGGCCTAAGGCAGGTGAAAAACAGAAAAGAAAAATACTATTTTAAAAGAAAAGAAAAAGATAATAATAAGAGATTCAATATTGAATCTCTTATTATTATCTTTTTCTTTTCTGTTTTTCACCTGCCTTAGGCCGGTACGAGTGTTTGTATAGGGAACTAAAGAGCGAGTTACAAGTTTTGAAAGAACTACTCTTGAGGATCTAGTTCACTGAAAAGAGTAGTTCATTTTTTTAGCTCAATGAATCTTTACACATCTCTAGAGGGCAGTCGGGTGGGGACCTTGCTACTAGACAGTCTGGGAAGCTTTAAAAAACCTCTCGCATTTTTTTTCTACTTTTCAAAAGGAGGTTTATTTTTCTGCAGATTATTATTATTATTTTTGCTTCCAGCATGTAGCTGGATTCCCTATAAGAAAACCTATTTCGAGGAAAATAAATAACAAGACATCCTTTTTTTAATACAATCATTTAATAAATAATAATGATAATAATAATTAAATCATTTTATACAACGGATATAATAAAAATACCTAATTCAAAAATAAGATGCTAGAAAATATGTACAGGAAAAAAAAAAAAAAAAAAGTTTTCAGAGGGAAATAAAAAATAAATGATAATGAAAATCATTATTACACCTGTGTGTTGAATAGTAAGATTATTTATATTTATTTCATTTTACGAATTTCATTTGTTGGGGAAAATGTTGGGAATAAAAAAAAAAAAAAACATATTGGTACGGGGGAAAAAAATCAAGGAAGAGTTAGATGGATATTTAAATCTCTGTTTTTCTTCCTTTGAATCTGATATTTCACATACATTTCTAAGGGGTTTAAAAATTTCATCAACATTTATCATACATGTGTACCTGTTCAAACTGACCATAGATCTACATTTTCCCCTAATTCAAATCCCCTTAACAGAATATTTTTTTTTCGCATGCCGTCTAAACACAAAGTTGCGTACTCTTAATTTACAAAAAGTGGTTTTCCAACAAAACGCGGATTTTTAGAAAGTCAGTTTAGACTCGTAAAACTTGCGAAATATTTCAACATACGAATACAACAGAAATATTTACCAAAAGAGGGAGGTTGGACTCAATGGTCCCTGAACCTCCAAAAAGAGCAAAAAAAATGTTGGACTTCAATTTAATATTTTTCTCGGCTTTTAACCCACATTGAAACTTCAAACAGAAAGTAGAAGGTTAAGTAGGTATCAATAAATTATTACAATTTTTCCAGAGGAAAAAAAGCGCCTTTTAAGCAGCGCCTACACTATCGACATCGCCTGAAAATACATACACAATATAAACTTTTGTCCACCAAAATCCTTTGATTTTAAGCTGTGTCCATACATGAGCCCATTGATCGACGGTCGACTGACACGTCCATTTTCTTCGCCTTTTCCCGTGTACAGACGGGATCGGCTTTTTCCGTCAGCCTCTCAATCAGCCCTAAGGGTGATTGCTTTGGGCCGACATTCGGTTTTGGCTACAAAATATAGATTTGGACAGCATTAAGCAAAAAAGAGCCCATAAGGGGAATTGCCTTATGGGTGGTTCTTTTCTGTTATATGATGTCCAATTATAAAACAAAAATTCTTCGATCGACAAAGTGAAACCGTCCACAGTTAATTGATGTCCGTGGATCATGTGTGGACAGAGCTTTTTACACCCACTGAGTGCCAGCCGATGTCGATTGACTTGTGGACGCACCTTTGTAAAGCAACATTTATAACAGAGCGAGCAAAAGCTCTTCATTTTCAGTGTCGTTATATAACAATGCTTTCTTAATTATTAAATTAATTATGGATGAGAGAGAAATATGAATTCACTGTACAATTGATTGAAGCATTTTATTACAGCAGAGAGTTATTTTAATCGTTTTTTTAATCACCGAATTATTTTAATATACGGAATTGGAACCCACGCTCTCCTGATTACCAGGCGAGCACTTCACCACTGAATCTGGTGGCAAAAGAAAAGGAATTCAAGCTTTCAAACGATTTTATCAGCTTTTCCCAACATGAATAAAATGCTGTGTATAAAAAAATTACGTAACAATACAAAAAAAAGCGTATGAAAATAAATTAAAATAAATACCTATATGAATCTTGGTTTCTTAAAGGCGCCTACACACAACGAGTTACTTAGTCCAGCCTATTGTTCCAAGTCAAAATGGATTCGAGTCAAATCATGTTTATTCGACACGAACCCATACCACAAAAGCCTAATTGCCTACACATCATAAATAAAGTCCGAATAGCAGTCTTGTTTTTTTTTTTTTTTTTTTTTTTTTTTTTTTTATGCAAATTCTCGATTTCAATACAGCTTCACATACGAGGTCACAAAAACATTGTTAACTTCACTTCAATGTGAAAGTTACATACGTTTACAAAATGCGATCACTGTTTCAAACACCATTTGGATTACCCTCAGTCCGTTTGGATTGATGAACTCTTGAATCCATTTGGACTGATGGACCTTTCATTCCATTTGGACTGGCATCAGTTCTGAAGAACTCTCTATTAATTTAGGACTGGCATCAGTCCATTTGGATTGGCTTAAGTTTATTTGGACTGATATACGCGTCGTATGTAGGCACCTTTAAGAGTGAGTAGGAGATTTCAGAATTCATCGTTTTGGGAGGGAGAGGGGACAGTATTAGAGTTGAAAACGTGCACAGAAATATAGTAGATGTATACAATATTTTGAGTTGCTGAGTTTATGAGCTGGGCTATACTTTCATTGTTAATACCTTGTGCACACCAGCAACAATTTCATTAGGAAAATTGTTTCTCAACAATCTAGATACGTTTTTGAAACAATCCAGCATTTTTTTAGGCTAGTATCCTACTCCAAGGCTAGCTTTAGTTTTGTACAGCTGGCTTTTGAAGTGGTTAGATATACAAGGTCAGATTCTTATAAGCTCAATCCATCTTTTAGGGCTTACACAAAGCCCCAATGTGGGCTTTATGTGTACACAAGGCTAGGCTTCAGAATAATTTTCTTTTCAATTTTAGGGGTGAGCTATAAAATAAAGCCTAGCCCAATTCAAAACCACAGCCTTAAGTCAGTTATTACTCTCTCGAAAAAATTAGAGATAGGAGCAACTATTGCGGAGAAAAAAGACACGACATCAACAATAATAGCATGAAAATATTTTAAATTCAAATTAAAATGTTTACGAACAAACCTGATAGAGAGAATAAATCAATTTATAGTCCAAGAAAAATAAGCGAACATAACGACTGTTTCAACAAGCCCATTTTTCTTGGGCTACTAAAAGTTAAAATTAAAAGTTTAACGACAAAAGATTTAACCTTTTTGCTGAAACAACAAAAAAAAGTTGAACGCGTCTCTTTCTTGTGGAATATGATTTCACAAGAAAAAAATGAGCTTTCTGTTAAATCTTGAATTAAAGGTTCTTACTTAAATTGTCTTTCAAGTACACAGTTAAATCATGAGAATGTCTCTTAATTCGGAAGTTTTTCAATCACTTTCATATTTTCTTTGAAATAAAATCGGAAGTTAATACAGGGTGTTTAAAAACAAGTGTTCCTCATAAAATTTCAAGAGGCACCGAACGGTTAATCCCGCGTAACTAGAAATTGTAATGGTGAATTTCACTAATGACTTAATGCGAGATTTAACTAATGGAAGAATTTTTAATGACCCAAAAAGGAGTTTTTAAAAACTCCTGTTTGGATCATTAAAAACTCCTTTTTGGATTATTAAAATTTCTCCCATTAGCGAAATCTCTCATTAAGTTATTGGTGAAATCCACCACAATAGTTACATATATAAAGTAATATTTAACCCTTACATGCCTATCTGTCCCAGACTTTCCGCGTAGATAATAGGGTATACTTTCATTTTAATCCATTTTAGCATTAAAAAAGTCTTTACCTAGACAACTTTACTAGATATTAAAAGAAAAAGTTACTACTGGTTGTTTCAAAAGTAAAAAATAAGAAAAGATATGTTTTGTGTTTTTTTCAATGAAAAAGGATCAGGTATGCCTACGGAAAGCTGCGATAGATGTTAGTAAAGAAATTTAACCGGTAGCCTGCGTCACTTAAATTAGGTTGAGGACCAGAAGGGAAATAAATAGACCAGTAGCTTGCGTCACATAAAATGTTTTGAGGACAAGTAGAATGTCGTCGCTGGAAAAACAACGCCAGCCCATCAACCATTTTGAGAACTTTTCAGAAGAAGGGGAAAAATTCCGCAGCGTAAAGGAGGGAAATTATTTATTTCCCAGGGGAAAAGAGGGAAAATCATTATTTCCCAGGGTTGAGGGGGAAATCATCTATTTCCCAGAGTAAAGGAGGGAAAATTATTATTATTTCCCAAGGTAAAGGAGGGAAAAAGGGAGAGAGGGAGAGGGAAGGAGAGAGGGAGAGAGAGAGAGAGAGAGAGAACGAGAAAAAAAGAACAAACAAACAATAACAAATGTAAAAAAAAAACATAATTTTCGAAAAAAAAAACCTAATGGTTGATAGGCAAAATCGTTATCTTGACCGACGGCAAAAATAGTCCAGGCGCCTATGTCAATTTTTCGAAAGGGGGGAAAACCTAATGGTTGATAGGCAAAATCGTTTCTCTTAAATGGTTGATAGGCAAAATCGTTTTCTAGCGCGACGGACGATGAAAATTAGTCCAGGCGCGCCTTATGTCACCTGAAGTGTGTTTAGCACGCTGTCGCGCGAATTGCTCTGGCTGGTCGCGCGTAGGAGCGTGACAGCTTCCCGTTCCGGACTGCACTGCACGACAGCTAGTCACTTTGCGCGACCGCCCTTCTTTTTCTTCCGCTTGAAGAAGCAGCAACATCTGGAGGGGGAGAAAACAGAGAGTGAGTGTAAGAATAAGCTGGAAAGATTACCTTTTGAGAATGTGATAAGTTTAAAATATTACGAGTATAAAAAGATTATTGAAATATGGAGATTAATTGCAAGAGGAGGCACTTAAATGATTTAAGGTAGAACCACACGAGAGCTGTATTCGATTATGTGACTTTTTTTCAGTCGTCATACGAAATTTCTCTTTGAACTAGTTTGGACTGGCAGCGACCAGCGAGTATGGTATTGGGCTATTGTCCAAACTAGTCCAAAGAGAAATTTCGTATGATGACTGAATTAAAAGTCCCATAATCGAATATAACTAGGTTTGGCCAAGGGAACTGTAACTGTTAAGGTCTTATCGTTCCGAAATCGAAGAGAGACGGAAGACAGGATAGGAGAAAGCCGGCCTTTCCGGGACCGAACATTATTCGTTCAGGATAAAATCCTCCCCGGGCGGGAATCGAACCCGCGGTCTAGCGTTTACAAGGCAGACGTATCACATTGAGCTTGCACCATGGAGGTCCCCGGCTCGATTCCCGGCGGAATCGAAGTTTTCTCGGTTCTTAGTAATAATAGTGCTTACTTATACTGCTCGCATAGGACTGAAAAGTCCCTTTACTCCAGCAGTAGGCTACTACTATTATTGTGATCAAATTCTCAAATTATACTGAGCATAAAATTCCATACTTCGGCTGAGATTGAACCCACGCCCTCCTGTTTACCAGGCGAGCGGATTGACCACTACACCACCGAGGCAGGTAGTACTCTGGAGGCAGTAAAACTGTGAATACTGTGATTGATAAAAAAAAGTTCTTTTTTACCACAAATAATAAAATTAACGATTTGAATGAATACTCACTTGGTTTCGTCTACAATTTCCACTTCTTGCTGGGCAGTGATGGGAGTGTTGGAATGTCCCGCGGTAGGATCATCCGTGCCGTATCAGCCCTAGGGTGATTGCTTTGGGCCGACATTCGGTTTTGACTACAAAATATAGAATTGGACAGCATTAAGCAAAAAAGAACCCATAAGGGGAATTGCATTATGGGTGGTTCTTTTCTGTTATATGGTGTCCAATTATAAAACAAAAATTCTTCGATCGACAAAGTGAAACCGTCCACAGCTAACTGATGTCCGTGGATCATGTGTGGACAGAGCTTTTTACACCCACTGAGTTCCAGCCGATGTCGATTGACTTGTAGACGCACCTTTGTAAAGCAACATTTATAACAGAGCGAGCAAAAGCTCTTCATTTTCAGTGTCGTTATATAACAATGCTTTCTTAATTATTAAATTAATTATGGATGAGAGAGAAATATGAATTCACTGTACAATTGATTGAAGCATTTTATTACAGCAGAGGGTTATTTTAATCGTTTTTTTTTAATCACCGAATTATTTTAATATACGGAATTGGAACCCACGCTCTCCTGATTACCAGGCGAGCACTTCACCACTGAATCTGGTGGCAAAAGAAAAGGAATTCAAGCTTTCAAACGATTTTATCAGCTTTTCCCAACATGAATAAAATGCTGTGTATAAAAAAATTACGTAACAATACAAAAAAAAGCGTATGAAAATAAATTAAAATAAATACCTATATGAATCTTGGTTTCTTAAAGTTGGTGGCAAAAGAAAAGAAGAAAAGGAATTCAAGCATTCAAACGATTTTATCAGCTTTTCCCAACATGAATAAAATGCTGTGTATAAAAAAATTACGTAACAATACAAAAAAAAAGCGTATGAAAATAAATTAAAATAAATACCTATATGAATCTTGGTTTCTTAAAGGCGCCTACACACAACGAGTTACTTAGTTCCAGCCTATTGTTCTAAGTCAAAATGGATTCGAGTCAAATCATGTTTATTCGACTCGAATCCATACCACAAAAGCCTAGTTGCCTACACACCATAAATAAAGTCCGAATAGCAGTCTTTTTTTTCCGCAAATTCTCGATTTCAATACATCTTCACATACGAGGTCACAAAAACATTGTTAACTTCACTTCAATGTGCAAGTTACGCTTGCAAGATGCGATCACTGTTTCAAACACCATTTGGATTACCCTCAGTCCGTTTGGATTGATGAACTCTTGAATCCAATTGGACTGATGGACCTTTCATTCCATTTGGACTGGCATCAGTTCTGAAGAACTCTCCATTAATTTAGGACTGGCATCAGTCCATTTGGATTGGCTTAAGTTCATTTGGACCGATATACGCGTCGTATGTAGGCACCTTTAAGAGTGAGTAGGAGATTTCAGAATTCATCGTTTTGGGAGGGAGAGGGGACAGTATTAGAGTTGAAAACGTGCACAGAAATATAGTAGATGTATACAATATTTTGAGTTGCTGAGTTTATGAGCTGGGCTATACTTTCATTGTTAATACCTTGTGCACACCAGCAACAATTTCATTAGGAAAATTGTTTCTCAACAATCTAGATACGTTTTTGAAACAATCCAGCATTTTTTTAGGCTAGTATCCTACTCCAAGGCTAGCTTTAGTTTTGTACAGCTGGCTTTTGAAGTGGTTAGATATACAAGGTCAGATTCTTATAAGCTCAATCCATCTTTTAGGGCTTACACAAAGCCCCAATGTGGGCTTTATGTGTACACAAGGCTAGGCTTCAGAATAATTTTCTTTTCAATTTTAGGGGTGAGCTATAAAATAAAGCCTAGCCCAATTCAAAACCACAGCCTTAAGTCAGTTATTACTCTCTCGAAAAAATTAGAGATAGGAGCAACTATTGCGGAGAAAAAAGACACGACATCAACAATAATAGCATGAAAATATTTTAAATTCAAATTAAAATGTTTACGAACAAACCTGATAGAGAGAATTTATAGCCCAAGAAAAATAAGCGAACATAACGACTGTTTCAACAAGCCCATTTTTCTTGGGCTACTAAAAGTTAAAATTAAAAGTTTAACGACAAAAGATTTAACCTTTTTGCTGAAACAACAAAAAAAAGTTGAACGCGTCTCTTTCTTGTGGAATATGATTTCACAAGAAAAAAATGAGCTTTCTGTTAAATCTTGAATTAAAGGTTCTTACTTAAATTGTCTTTCAAGTACACAGTTAAATCATGAGAATGTCTCTTAATTCGGAAGTTTTTCAATCACTTTCATATTTTCTTTGAAATAAAATCGGAAGTTAATACAGGGTGTTTAAAAACAAGTGTTCCTCATAAAATTTCAAGAGGCACCGAACGGTTAATCCCGCGTAACTAGAAATTGTAATGGTGAATTTCACTAATGACTTAATGCGAGATTTAACTAATGGAAGAATTTTTAATGACCCAAAAAGGAGTTTTTAAAAACTCCTGTTTGGATCATTAAAAACTCCTTTTTGGATTATTAAAATTTCTCCCATTAGCGAAATCTCTCATTAAGTTATTGGTGAAATCCACCACAATAGTTACATATATAAAGTAATATTTAACCCTTACATGCCTATCTGTCCCAGACTTTCCGCGTAGATAATAGGGTATACTTTCATTTTAATCCATTTTAGCATTAAAAAAGTCTTTACCTAGACAACTTTACTAGATATTAAAAGAAAAAGTTACTACTGGTTGTTTCAAAAGTAAAAAATAAGAAAAGATATGTTTTGTGTTTTTTTCAATGAAAAAGGATCAGGTATGCCTACGGAAAGCTGCGATAGATGTTAGTAAAGAAATTTAACCGGTAGCCTGCGTCACTTAAATTAGGTTGAGGACCAGAAGGGAAATAAATAGACCAGTAGCTTGCGTCACATAAAATGTTTTGAGGACAAGTAGAATGTCGTCGCTGGAAAAACAACGCCAGCCCATCAACCATTTTGAGAACTTTTCAGAAGAAGGGGAAAAATTCCGCAGCGTAAAGGAGGGAAATTATTTATTTCCCAGGGGAAAAGAGGGAAAATCATTATTTCCCAGGGTTGAGGGGGAAATCATCTATTTCCCAGAGTAAAGGAGGGAAAATTATTATTATTTCCCAAGGTAAAGGAGGGAAAAAGGGAGAGAGGGAGAGGGAAGGAGAGAGGGAGAGAGAGAGAGAGAGAGAGAACGAGAAAAAAAGAACAAACAAACAATAACAAATGTAAAAAAAAAACATAATTTTCGAAAAAAAAAACCTAATGGTTGATAGGCAAAATCGTTATCTTGACCGACGGCAAAAATAGTCCAGGCGCCTATGTCAATTTTTCGAAAGGGGGGAAAACCTAATGGTTGATAGGCAAAATCGTTTCTCTTAAATGGTTGATAGGCAAAATCGTTTTCTAGCGCGACGGACGATGAAAATTAGTCCAGGCGCGCCTTATGTCACCTGAAGTGTGTTTAGCACGCTGTCGCGCGAATTGCTCTGGCTGGTCGCGCGTAGGAGCGTGACAGCTTCCCGTTCCGGACTGCACTGCACGACAGCTAGTCACTTTGCGCGACCGCCCTTCTTTTTCTTCCGCTTGAAGAAGCAGCAACATCTGGAGGGGGAGAAAACAGAGAGTGAGTGTAAGAATAAGCTGGAAAGATTACCTTTGAGAATGTGATAAGCTTAAAATATTACGAGTGTAAAAAGATTATTGAAATATGGAAATTAATTGCAAGAGGAGGCACTTAAATGATTTAAGGTAGAACCACACGAGAGCTGTATTCGATTAGATTGACCACTACACCAACGAGGCAGGTAGCAGTAATACTGTGAATACTGTGATTGAAAAAAAAAGTTCTGCTTTACCACAAATAATAAAATTAACGATTTGAATGAGTACTCACTTGGTTTCGTCTACAATTTCCACTTCTTGCTGGGCAGTGATGGGAGTGTTGGAATGTCCCGCGGTAGGATCATCCGTGCCGAGCTCCCCATTCGTAGAACTCACCACCTGAGGAGAGGAAGCACATGGGAGAGAATCACATTAGTACCTACATAATATGGAGCTTCTTGCAACCTGCGTTGCCTGGTATGGATAGATAATACCAGGTATTTCATTTCATATTACTATCGATTTCATTATACACTTTGCCTAAGAACGATAGGCATTTCTTAGAATGAATGTGTATTCTATAGAATCCAGTAAGATATACGCGAATACAAGGGTCGTTTGATGTGCCTGGAAACTCGGTTACTTAAAGCGTATTTTGAGACGATTTCCCCTCTTCTGAAGCTCATTTCCCCCTTTGCCTTTGATTGATAGATATTGATGGACGAAGTGTCTGATAGATCCATAAAAATTCGGCCATTTTTTTTCTTTTTTCTTTTGAAGAGGTTTGAAAGAGGGAACTGTAACTGCTAAGGTCTTATCGTCCCACAATCGAAGAGAGAAGGAAGACAGGATAGGAGAAAGCCAGCCGTTCCGAGAACGAACGAACCTTATCCGTTCAGAATAAAGTCCGCCTCGGGCGGGAATCGAACCCGCGGCCTAGCGCTTACAAGGTAGACGCGCTACCGACCAAGCTAACTAGGCTTTTTCCTTACCTGTACGGAGCCATGTCTGTCTGCCGGCGTGAGGTTCCCCAGGGTGTGACCTTGAAGTTTACTATTGCCGCTGTTGTCCGGCCACGCGTTGCCGGCGTTCTTGCCGCCACCCTGCGCATGCGCACACAACACACACAAAGAGAGAGAGAGAGAAAGAGAGAGAGAGAGAGGGAGGGAGAGAGAGAGAGGGAGGGAGAGAGAGAGAGAGAGAGAGAGAGAGGGAGGGAGAGAGAGAGAGAGGAAGAGAGAGAGAGAGGAAAGAAAGAGGGAGAGAGATAGAGAGAGAGAGAGAAGAGAGAAAGGGAGGTGAGAGAGAAAGAGAGAGAAATGTACATTATTAGAGGGGTTAGTTTTAGCAAGAAATTTAATTAGGACCAAAAACACATACACAAAAGTAGTTTTCACACATACATACCAAGGATTTTTTTACTATGTGGCTTTTTTTTTAGTAATCATACGAAATTTCTCTTTGGACTGGCAGCGGTTGTGGTGGTACCAAAACGTCCAAAGAGAAATTTCTTCTGACTCGAAAAAAAGTCACATAATAAAGTACGGCTCTCATTTAAATTCCGTACACAAATTTTATTTGGAACCACTTTAGGAACCACGTATTCGTTTATTTAGTTTTTTTTCCACTTCTTTCGCCCCTATAGTTAAGGGCCACCCTACGAGTGTAGGAGAAGTAGTTCCATCATTTCAACAGTCTGCTTGTTGGATCAGTTGAGGGAAAGAGCATGGAAAAAGCGTCAGGACTATACAACACATAGGTTAGTATGGACTACTAACAAACACAGTGAGTGAAAATTATTTCCTCTAAGTTCAGGATAATTGTAAGTTAAGTGTGAGTGTTGGCAAAACAAAAATGTCATTTAATAAGGATTTTGAAAATAGAACACTGCCCGTCTCCCATCCATTTGAAAGCCACACTCACCTTCTTGGTGTCATTGGTTCTCTCCCTGCTCGGTGATAGAATCGTTTCGTGCCCCGTCTGCAGCGATCCTACCGGCGTGGACTGGAAACAAGGGAAAAAGAAGAAAAATAATGAAAAATTGGATAATTGATGAGTAGGATGAAAATTTCGATTTTTTATTTTTTTTTTTTTAAGATGAGTGTTCCACCGCCGTTTTTATTTCGTAGCAATGAAACAACCGCTACATTAGACCCATGTGGCCTGTGTCGTAGCATGCCCATCCCGTAGTATGCCTCTCATCAGATGGGCGAGAAGAGACACAATACTTCCCATTTAGGTGCTGGGTCAACACGAGAACACCAGAAAGTAACCCGTTGAAATATTTGCAATCGAAAAACGAGTACAAACTTTTGTCGATGGTGGGATTCGAACCCGGGACCTTCTGCATGGCAAGCAAGCACGTTACCACTGGACCAACCGTGCCCCCATCCATTTGGAAGGCACACTCACCTTCTTGGTGTCATTGGTTCTCTCCCTGCTCGGTGATAGAATCGTTTCGTGCCCTGTCTGCAGCGATCCTACCGGCGTGGACTGGAAACAAGGGAAAAAGAAGAAAAATAATGAAAAATTGGATAATTGATGAGTAGGATGAAAATTTCGATTTTTTATTTTTTTTTTTTTAAGATGAGTGTTCCACCGCCGTTTTTATTTCGTAGCAATGAAACAACCGCTACATTAGACCCATGTGGCCTGTGTCGTAGCATGCCCATCCCGTAGTATGCCTCTCATCAGATGGGCGAGAAGAGACACAATACTTCCCATTTGGGTGCTGGGTCAACACGAGAACACCAGAAAGTAACCCGTTGAAATATTTGCAATCGAAAAACGAGTACAAATTTTTGTCGGATTCGAACCCGGGACCTTCTGCATGGCAGGCAAGCGCGTTACCACTGGACCAACCGTGCCCCCTTGCAAAAGAAAAAAAGGGGGGAATAAAGGAGGAAAAAAATTAAAAACGAGACAAACAACACGAACAAATTGGTAACAATAACAGCTTATTTTAGTACAAACATTCAAAAATATTTATATCAGTACATGGTTTTACGTTTCTCTTCGATTTTCCAGTGAGCTCCTAAAGTTTAAATATCCTGCTCAAAAATTGTGCAAAAAATTGCAAATTTTAGACGAGGTTTAAAAAACAAATAAAATAATGATAAAAATCTACACTTTACTTCTCAACTGTGTCTGTGCCGTAGCATGTCTCCTTTTCAACACAATGTGCGGGCAATATTTTGCTTAAAATACAAGGCTAGTAACTTGAACAAAATACAAGCTAGAAAAAACTTTGAAATATCCTGCTTAAAAATTGCAAATTTTACACGAGGTTTAAAAATAAATAAAATATTAATAAAAATCTACACTTTACTCAAACTCTCAACTGTGTCTGTGCCGTAACATGTCTCCTTTTCAACACAATGTGCGGGCAATATTTTGCTTAAAATACAAGGCTAGTAACTTGAACAAAATACAAGCTAGAAAAAACCTAGTAACTTGTGGATGAACAAAGGACCCGTGAAATGAAAAACCTATTAACTTCAATAGAAAACTGGGTCACATTCTAAGATAGGCACTAAGTTTTTCATTTCACAGGAGAATGACCTAAAAAAAAGTGCCACACTTCAGAAAATACCAATTACATACGCATATACCATATTGAGGACTAAGCGCTTTTGAGTGCTTTGCTTACCTGCACTAAGTTTTTCATTTCACAGGAGAATGACCTAAAAAAAAAGTGCCACACTTCAGAAAATACCAATTACATACGCATATACCATATTGAGGACTAAGCGCTTTTGAGTGCTTTGCTTACCTTCGTAGATTTTGTTTTCTTGCGATTACTCGGAGCCGCTTCTCGCATCAATTTGTATTGATCCAAATTTTTGGGCTTCAAAATTAAAATCACCGCCAAAAAATTCCACACAAAAGAAAACAAAAATCCAAATTTTGGTTTACAATAAAGAAAAATCAAAGTTTTTCGTGGAAAGCATGCAAAAAACAAAAACAAATGAAAATCAATAATGAGCTGGATAAAAAAGATGTGAATCTGGTAAAAAAAAAAAAAAAAAAAAAAAAAAACAAACCACTAAGTTTTTCATTTCACAGGAGAATGACCTAAAAAAAAAAGTGCCACACTTCAGAAAATACCAATTACATGCGCATATACCATATTGAGGACTAAGCGCTTTTGAGTGCTTACCTTCGTAGATTTGGTTTTCTTGCGATTACTCGGAGCCGCTTCTCGCATCAATTTGTATTGGTCCAAATTTTTGGGCTTCAAAATTAAAATCACCGCCAAAAAATTCCACACAAAAGAAAACAAAAATCCAAATTTTTGGTTTACAATAAAGAAAAATCAAAGTTTTTTGTGGAAAGCATGCAAAAAACAAAAACAAAAGAAAATCAATAATGAGCTGGACAAAAAAGGGTGTGAATGTGGTAAAAAAAAAAAAAAAATGTAAATCAGAAAAGCGGAAAAAGAGATGTGTAAAAAAAAAAAGAAAACAAAAATCCAAATTTTTGGTTTACAATAAAGAAAAATCAAAGTGTTTCATGGAAAGCATGCAAAAAACAAAAAAACAAATGAAAATCAATAATGAGCTGGACAAAAAAGGGTGTGAATGTGGTAAAAAAAAATGCAAATCAGAAAAGCGAAAAAAGAGATGTGTAAAAAAAATCATCGTCACTTAAAAATCTTGACAGTAATACAGTGACGATAAGGCCCTTAAAAAGTAAGAAATTGGTAAATTAAAAGGGGAAAGAAAGAAAGAACACAAATAGTTTTCCTATTTTTTCATGTCGTGTTGTCATGTGTTAGGATGGTTAAAATTTGCTTCTTTCAGATGAGGTCAAATTTTCTCACTCTTTACACCAAATCTCTATTGTTTGGACAAGATTAGGATATATTTATGGCCGAGACAGAGACAAGGACATTGAGAAGGAGGAGGGATTGGAGATTCTCCGTCTTCTTCTTTACGTTCGGGCCGCGAAATATGGAGGCAATGAATTCTGGAAGAGAGACAAAGAAGAGGAACTTTCGGGAGATAGAGAAAAGGGGTTGGATGAAAAAGTTAGTTTAGGAGAATCCTGCCACTTAGGAGCCGCCTAACATTAACACAAAACAAGGTCGGAGAGGTTTAGCTTCAGTGAGAGTGGAGAAGCTTAGAAAGGGATAAATGGACATACTATAAAATCTCTTGACAGTAATACACTGAGGATAAGGCCCTTAAAAAAGTAAAAAGTAAGAAATTGGTAAATTAAAATTGTATCAAAATAAATAAATAATAAAAGGGGAGAGAAAGAAAGAACACAAATAGTTTTCCTATTATTTCATGTCGTGTTGTCATGTGTTAGGATGGTTAAAAATTTGCTTCTTTCAGATGAGGTCAAATTTTCTCACTCTTTACACAAATCTCTATTGTTTGGACAAGATTAGGATATATTTATGGCCCCGACAGAGACAGAGACAAGGACATTGAGAAGGAGGAGGGATTGGAGATTCTCCGTCTTCTTCTTTACGTTCGGGCCGCGAAATATGGAGGCAATGAATTCTGGAAGAGAGACAAAGAAGAGGAACTTTCGGGAGATAGAGAAAAGGGGTTGGTGGGAAAAGCTAGTTTAGGAGAATCCTGCCACTTAGGAGCAGCCTAACATTAACACGAAACAAGGTCGGAGAGGTTTAATAATAATAATAGACTCTTGAGTGGAAGGTAACCACTAGGCGAGGTTAACGCCGGAGGCGTTTTCTACCACCTAACCATTAGAGCTCCATTACTATGTAATCACACTCTCAAATAAATGAGGATAAAATTCCATGCCTCGGCTGGGATCGAACCCACGCCCTCCTGTTTACGTCAAATTTTCAGATAAAGAAGGATAAAATCCCATATCTCAGCTGGGATCGAACCCACGCCCTCCTGTTTACCAGGCGAGCGTCTTGACCAGTACGATACCGAGGAGGTTTAGCTTTAGTGAGAGTGGAGAAGCTTAGAAAGGGATAAATGGACCTACTATAAGTAGGTACTAGGTTTAGGAGAAGCATGCTACGACACAGACATGGACACAATTATCAAAAAATGGACAAAGAAAAAAAAAAAAAAAAAAAAAAAAAAAAAAAAACACACACAAAAATTTCCAACTATGAGCAAAAAATTAAGAAGAAGGGGATCTTTATACATACAAAAATTTCCTATTATGGGGTCGGTTTTTTTTTAAGTACAGTAGTACGTACCCCGATTTTATGAACCTCAGTTATATGAACTCGAAAATCCGAGTTTTTTTAAATGTAAAAAAAAAAAAATGTAAATGCAATTTCTTTGTGTTATTATGTCACAACTTTGGTGCTCACTGCAGCATTGTAGGATTTTTCCCAGATAGAATAATTAGACTTACTTTATCATGGACACTCGCTGCTCTCGGACACGATAAAGTAATGGTGAATTTCAACAATGAACTTAATGAGAGATTTCACTAATGGAAGAATTTTCAATCATCCAAAAAGGAGTTTTCAATTATCCAAAAGGGAGCTTTGAATGATCCAAAAAGGAGGAGTTTTCAAAAAACTAATTTTTGGATCATTAAAAAATCCTTTTAGGACCATTGAAAATTCTCCTATTAGTGAAATATTTCATTGAGTCATTTGTGAAATTCACCATAAGTCTAATTAATGTAACGACCGTTGCAATGAACTCTCAAGAATAGATTCACAGAGAGAGAGAGAGCAGTGCACACTGGTGAAACCTCGCTGTGCATTAACATAGAAAAAAGGTTTCATGAAACGCGTTTCACTAGTGTGCATTGCGTAGTCACAAAAGATCGAACCAGGTCGCAGTGACATATGTAGGGTAGTTATTGTAGCCGATGGCCCTACTTATACCAAACAGTGTGCATTGCGCCTAAGGATCGATCAAATTGTTTAATCCGAGAGTTTAACTTGAACCAAGTTTAATCTCAGACTGTCTACCTGGGTGTCCTTCACACAGCACTTCGATGGGGGTGGCGCGTTTGGTGTCTCCAATCTTCTGGTAGCGCTCCTTGAGGGTGTCCGCCTTGAGGCCTTGCCAGGGTAGAGAGCCGCGCAGGAAGTACATGAACATGTGGCCCAGGGCTTCCAGGTCGTCCCTTCGACTTTGCTCTGGAGGAGAGAAGAAGTGGCATTAGATAAAATTAGAAGTATCAGAAGATTAGAACATACCTTATTCTTGGCCGATCTTGCCACTGAGAGTTACATACACAGTGTCAAGGATTTTCTTTGACGTCAACCTTTTGGCTTACAGAGGTCAGTATTTCTTAAAACTCTGGATTACCTGACAATTCTCTGTAGTGGAATGTCCCGCGGTAGGATGACACTAATCTACTTAAAATCGTAGAATTATATGCACTTAAATAAAAAGAGGTTTGATGGAGAAAACTATAAAGCTGTGTTCACACACAGTCGAGGCCGTCGATCGGCATGGCGATAGATTCATGGTGAATCTATATTGTCGAGGCAGTGTGGACGGTTTCAATCATCGATCAAGCGCCGTCAACTATGTGATGTGGACGTAAGTACACAACTTAAGAACGGAGGTCTTATCGTCCCGAAATTGACAAGAGGACAGGATAGGAGAAAGCCAGCCGTTCCGATAACGAATCACATCTGTTAAGGATAAAGTTCTCCCCGGGCGGGAATCGAACCCGCGACCACTTACTTACGCTACCCTCCAAGCTAACAAGGCTGAAAATATTTCCCTTTTAAAGATGTCCATATACCTACGAGTATTTAATTAGCGCTTAACGCTTACAAGGCAGACGCGCTATCTTCCAAGCTAACTAGGCTGACTACACTTGTTTTGATACACTCTGTAGAATAGTACAGAATACCTCACGAAACCAGACCAAATCACAAGACCATAACAAAACATCTGCAGACATAGAGTGAGAGTACCATCTAGCCGTTTTAAAGATGTCCATATACCTAACTACGAGTATTTAATTAGCGCTTAGCGCTTACAAGGCAGGCGCGCTACCTTCCAAGCTAGCTAGGCTGACTACACTTGTTTTGATACACTCTGTAAAATAGTACAGAATACCTCACGAAACCAGACCAAATCACAAGACCATAACAAAACATCTGCAGACATAGAGTGAGAGTACCATCTAGCCAGACACCAGACAAACCAAATAACAGCAGACAGGCCAAATAACAGCAGACAGGCACACCAATTGGCACCCAGGCTACCCGACTTACCAAACAATATTCAGAAATACAATAACATGGGTTCCAAAACATGTGGCCCAGGGCCTCCAGGTCGTCCCTTCGACTTTGCTCTGGAGGAGAGAAAAAGTGGCATTAGATAAAATTAGAAGTATCAGAAGGTTAGAACATACCTTATTCTTGGCCGATCTTACCACTCAGAGTTACATACACAGTGTCAAGGATTTTCTTTGACGTCAACCTTTTGGCTTACAGAGGCCAGTATTTCTTAAATTCTGGATTACCTGACAATTCTCTGTAGTAGGATCGGGCATTATAAGATGACACTAAACAATAACTTTAACACAACAGTCTAAGAAAAGGACATTGGGACTCACCTTTGCCTAAATGTGTGTTGATACTCATATACCTCGCCGTTCCCGTGAGGCTCTTATGTTCTCGATACGGAATATGACGACCCATCACTAATTGGGACTCACCTTTGCCTAAATGTGTGTTGATACTCATATACCTCGCCGTTCCCGTGAGGCTCTTATGTTCTCGATACGGAATATGCTTGTTCGTATCTACATCAATGTATTCCTTGGCTAGTCCAAAGTCTGAAATCAAACACGGAAAACCACCGCGACGTAAGAACTCCTTAAAAAAACAGTTTCTATTCCGGGGCCATTTGGTTCGCAACACTTGCGCCAATGTTGGAAAACGTTGAGCAACTTTCATTTCGCTAAGAAAAATGTTTCAGAAACAAGTCTGGAGATTGGAAAAAGTTGCTGTATTGTTGCAAAAAACATATCTGGATTGTTGAGAAACACTCGCTCTCTTTTCACATCTTTATGAGAAAGGTGAGTTCAGGTTCAACTTACCTATTATGAACGGAAAACAAAGTGTTAACGAATGGAATAAAAAGTATGACATGAATCTGACAGTATATGAGAAGGGTTTCGTCCATGAAAGGTCCTAAAAACAAAAGTTAGTACTTAAAAAAGTCCCTAAGGGACCCAAAAATTGATGAAGAAAATTAATTGTTAATGTGTTAAACAACTCTGCCAAATTCTATGGAAATCGAGAGAAAAAAAAACTGCCGAGTCTTCTTCTTCGCCTTTTCCAGTGGTCAGACAGGGTCGGCGTTTTTCGTCAGCCTCTCAATCAGTGATTGATTTGGGCTGACATTTGGTTTTGGCTACAATTTTTTCACGAGTGAATACCCTTCGCACTCAACCTTAAAGTTGCTATTCTTTAGCGAGGGAAATTTTAGGCTGGTATCCCCTCTGTTTAAAGTCCCACAGCCAGACTAAGATGGTCTACTACCTGTTCCCCAAGAATTATTCAGTGACCCGCACACTACCTCAAGTGTTAAGTTTTTGTCCCGCAAACATTAGAGGAGGAGAACTATCGATAGTCGGCGCCATCGATAGTTATCGATAGTTTATCAAAAAATCGATAGTTTTTTTTATTACATATTATCCTTGTTTCTAAAGGTCTTATCCCTCAAAAAGACCTAACCTAACCTTATTTAAAGAAAATTATTAACTGTACACGTATTAATTGTCTAAGCAGCCTAACATTAACACAAAACAAGGTCGGAGAGGTTTAGCTTCAGTGAGAGTGGAGAAGCTTAGAAAGGGATAAATGGACATACTATAAGTAGGTACTAGGTTTAGGAGAAGCATGCTACGACGCAGACATCGACACAAGCATTATTATCAAAAATTGGACAAAGCTACAAAAGAACATGAAAAAATCTAAATACTTTCCAAAAAAGGAGCAGCGGAATAACACCGTATCAGGTAATCAGTATCCGATTTACTCAATGTGTACTTTACTAAGCTTACTGACATTTTTGGTTGGATAATTGTTGGGTTTACGATGTATCGTAAGCCCAACAATTACTCTACCATTAATATTGTTAGGAAAGAACATGAAAAAATCTAAATACTTTCCAAAAAAGGAGCAGCGGAATAACACCGTATCAGGTAATCAGTATCCGACTTACTCAATATGTACTTTACTAAGCTTACTGACATTTTTGGTTGGATAATTGTTGGGTTTACGATATATCGTAAGCCCAACAATTACTCTACCATTAATATTGTTAGGGTGATTCTGATACTGATATCGGAGCCTGATTTGGTGTTAATTTTCGTTTATGTGGGTAATTCTCTCACGACTCTTTCTCCTATGAAGGTTTTCTTCCGCAAAAATGCACTACATGAATGCCACCTTTTCTGCAGCTTTTCTTCCGCAAAAATATATTGCAGGAATGCCACCATTTCTGCAGCGGTAAACAAGCGGTTTTGTACCCCCACAGACATACAGACAAACACACAGACGCACAAACACACACTCACCATAGCTCGTCCGGTCCAGTCGAATTCTCCGTCGTCCACATATCCTCTCCTCTCAAACAGTTCGGCAAAGATTCGCCTCAAGCCTAACCTAGCCTAGCCTAGCCCTGAGTATAGTGGCTTTGCCACAAAGATTGAACCCTACAGACATACAGACAGACGCACACTCACCATAGCTCGTCCGGTCCAGTCGAATTCTCCATCGTCCACATAGCCTCTCCTCTCAAACAGTTCGGCAAAGATTCGCCTCAAATGATCGTAGTCCGGCGTTTCGAAGAAGTCCAGCCGACGAACGTAGCGGAGGTACGTGGATAACTCTTCTGCAAAGTAGAATAAAATAGATTAGGATAGAATAATTAGACTTACTTTATCATGGACACTCGTTGCTCTCGGACACGATAAAGTAATGGTGAATTTCAACAATGAACTTAATGAGAGATTTCACTAATGGGAGAATTTTCAATCATCCAAAAAAGGAGTTTTCAATTGTCCAAAAGGGAGCTTTGAATGATCCAAAAAGGAGGAGTTTTCAAAAAACTAATTTTTGGGTCATTAAAAAATCCTTTTAGGATCATTGAAATACGTCCAGGATAATTGTAAGTTAAGTGTGAGTGTTGGCAAAACAAAAATGTCATTTAACAAGGATTTTGAAAATAGAACACTGCCCGTCTCCTATCCATTTGGAAGGCACACTCACCTTCTTGGTGTCATTGGTTCTCTCCCTGCTCGGTGATAGAATCGTTTCGTGCCCTGTCTGCAGCGATCCTACCGGCGTGGACTGGAAACAAGGGAAAAAGAAGAAAAATAATGAAAAATTGGATAATTGATGAGTAGGATGAAAATTTCGATTTTTTATTTTTTTTTTTTTAAGATGAGTGTTCCACCGCCGTTTTTATTTCGTAGCAATGAAACAACCGCTACATTAGACCCATGTGGCCTGTGTCGTAGCATGCCCATCCCGTAGTATGCCTCTCATAATCATTGAAAATTCTCCTATTAGTGAAATATTTCATTGAGTCATTTGTGAAATTCACCATAAGTCTAATTAATTTAACGACCGTTGCAATGAACTCTCAAGGATAGATTCACACAGAGAGAGCATAGGGTGTTTATTATAGCCAATGGCCCTACTTATACCAAACAGTGTGCATTGCGCCTAAGAATCGATCAAATATTTTAATCCGAGAGTTTAACTTGAACCAAGTTTAAACTCAGACTGTCTACCTGGGTGTCCTTCACACAGCACTTCGATGGGGGTGGCGCGTTTGGTGTCTCCAATCTTCTGGTAGCGCTCCTTGAGGGTGTCCGCCTTGAGGCCTTGCCAGGGTAGAGAGCCGCGGAGGAAGTACATGAACATGTGGCCCAGGGCCTCCAGGTCGTCCCTTCGACTTTGCTCTGCAGGAGAGAAAAAGTGGCATTAGATAAAATTAGAAGTATCAGAAGATTAGAACATACCTTATTCTTGGTCGATCTTGCCACTGAGAGTTATACAGTGTCAAGGATTTTCTTTGACGTAAACCTCTTGGCTTACAGAGGCCAGTATTTCTTAAACTCTGAATTACCTGACAATTCTCTGTGGTAGGGTCGGGCATTATAGGATGACACTAAAAAATAACTTCAACGCAACAGTCTAAGAAGAGGTCTTTCAATTCCCGCCCGGGGCGGATTTTATCCTGATGGGATAATGTTCGTTCTCGGAACGGCTGGCTTTCTTCTATACCTTGTTTTCCTTCTCTCTTCGATTTCGGGACGATAAGACCCTAGCAGTTACAGTTCCCTCTGTCAAACCTCTTTAAAAAAAAAATAGAATTTCAAAATGAATTGCCTCATTTAGGTTTTAAGATACTCAAATTTTGATGAAATGTTTGCCACAAATATTTTATGTACGTACCACTGTTTCTATCTTTGGTCACATGTAGAAACCATTTTGAAAAGAGATGGAGACGTAATTCTTTTACCTACGCATAGGCGCTAATACTCAGCTTCTTTAGGTGTACAAACATATCTTTTAAAGGGACACACCCTTAACTCTTTTAGCTTCTGTGCTTGAAACAAAAAGGTCCGGATTGCGGAGTCATTTATTTTCTCCGTTCACGGGATTCGAACCCAGGACATTGGGACTAGTGACGGGTAAATACCCGGGTACTTATTTTTGGGGTAAATACCCAATTTTTATAAATACCCGGGTATTTTCAATTTTAAGCTCTAAAGTTCTTAAGAAGCTCTTTTCTTTTTTCTTTTTTTCAGCCTAGTTAGCACTAGTTAGAGCTCGGAGGATAGCGCGCCTGCCTTATAAGCGCGAGGTCGCGGGCTCGAATCTGGCCCGACACCAATTTTAGAATTTTATCCTACATCAGATGAGGTTGGAACGGCCGGCTTTCTCCTTTCCTAGCTGTGTTCCTTTTCTCTTCGCTTTCGGGACGATGAGACCTTAGCAGTTACGTACAGTTCCCTCTGTCAAACCTCTTGAGGTGTGTCGAAACATGGTCGATCGACGGCCTTCAACTATGTGTGGGCACACCTTTAAAAATGATAATAAATTTGAACTGCTACCTAAAAGCTATCAAAAAAAATACACCTATTTTGTACCAAATACACGAGACCTTCTATAGACTGCGGGAGTAAAGGGACTTTTCAGTCTCATTCTGGCAGTATAAACAGGGTAGGTATATTCTATTTAGTCCACCTGATGAGTCGGCAAGAGTGACCTACCATTAGAGTACCAAGAAAAACCCCTACGGTAGAAACACACTACCATCACGTCACGTGAACTCATGGGGAGTTAGTAATAGCTCAAAGTTTTCACACAATATTATAGGTATTTTTTTTTAAGAGGTTTGACAGAGGGAACTGTAACTGCTATGGTCTTATCGTCCCGAAATCGAAGAGAGAAGGAAGACAGGACACCAATTGGCACCCAGGCTACCCGACTTACCAAACAATATTCAGAAATACAATAACATGGGTTCCATTCATCACATATTTTTTACTTTCGTTACCTATGAGAAACTCTTTTCTTTTTTCTTTTTTTTTTCAGCCTAGTTAGCACTAGTTGGAGCTTGGAGGATAGCGCGTCTGCCTTATAAGCGCGAGGTCGCGGGTTCGAATCTGGCCCGACACCAATTTTAGAATTTTATCCTAAACCAGATGAGGTTGGAACGGCCGGCTTTCTCTTTTCCTAGCTGTGTTCCTTTACTCTTCGCTTTCGGGACGATAAGACCTTAGCAGTTACGTACAGTTCCCTCTGTCAAACCTCTTGAGGTGTGTCGAAACATGGTCGATCGACGGCCGTCAACTGTGTGTGGACATACCTTTAAAAATGATAATAAATTTGAACTGCTACCTAAAAGCTATCAACAAAAGCAAAAAAAAAAAAAATTTACACCTATTTTGTACCAAATACACGAGACCTTGTTTAGACCGCGGGAGTAAAGGGACTTTTCAGTCTCATTCTGGCAGAATAAACAGGGTAGGTATATTCTATTTAGTCCACCTGATGAGTCGGCAAGAGCGACCTACCATTAAGAGTACCAAGAGTTAAAGCCCCTACGGTAGAAACACACTACCATCACGTCACATGAACTCATGGGGAGTTAGTAATAGTTCAAAGTTTTCACACAATATTCTAGGTACTAATTTCGTTCATAACAGCTACACTACTATCACGTCCCGTGACATCTTTCTGACTTCACGTGACGTAACGTGACGTGATGGTAGTTTCTACCTATACAGAAAAAAAAATCTCGCTTTGTTCGTTCAAATACTCTCTGGCTCTACTACAAGTCCAAAGCAAGGTCTTTCCTCTCTAGCAACACACGGGTGACCGTCTTTGTATCCTTCAACCAAGATTCTCTTCTTTGTTCCAATACACAAATCATCAACACGACAAGAAATAGCATAGGAATACATAACAATTTATACAGATTTTTTTCTTATAGTAAATAATTATGTATTATTGTCATCACACTACCATCATGAATAGTTGGATACCTTCACAAGAATAAGAATCAGAGGTTCATAGTTTCATACGTCTACATAACATTATTATACTTTAATATGTATAGCGAGAACTTCGTTGCCGAGTGGTTATCACACTAGGCTTGCAAACCGGAGGTTCCGAGTTCGATTCCCGACAGAGTCGAATTTTTTCGGCTCTGCTTGGACTACGGGGGACACTCAGTCTCGTGAGGAAAATTGAGGGCTTGAATCGAGTAGTGACCAGTGGTGGCATTACCAGAATATTGAATATTACGGATTGCTTTAATCTCCCACAATGAAAATGTTTTTTTCACATTGGTAATGCAGCCTGTGTATTACTCTTTCAAAAAAAAAAAAAAAAAAAAATGCTACGAGCAGTTCATAACAGCAAGCTACACTACTATCACGTCCCGTGACATCTTTCTGACTTCACGTGACGTGACATGACGTGATGGTAGTGTGTTTCTACCTATACAGGAAAAAAAACCTCGCTTTGTTCGTTCAAATACTCTCTGGCTCTACTACAAGTCCAAAGCAAGGTCTTTCCTCTCTAGCAACACACGGGTGACCGTCTTTGTATCCTTCAACCAAGATTCTCTTCTTTGTTCCAATACACAAATCATCAACACGACAAGAAATAGCATAGGAATACATAACAATTTATACAGATTTTTTTCTTATAGTAAATAATCATGTATTATGTACAAATTTTTTACGGTGAATACCCTTCGCACTCAACCTTAAAGTTGCTATTCTTTAGCAAGGGAAATTTTAGGCTGGTATCCTCTCTGTTTAAAGTCCTACAGCCAGACTAAGATGGTCTACTACCTGTTCCCCAAGAATTATTCAGTGACCCGCACACTACCTCAAGTATTGAGTTTTTGTCCCGCAAACATTATGGGTCTGAACACCCCCTGATGTAAACAGGCCAAGCGAAAGAAACCGTAAATAAATCCAAAACTTTTTCCTCTTTTTTAGTCCGTCCTTCCTTCATTATTACAATAGTAATAAAAAGGTATAAGGGACGGACTATTGTATTCGCTTCGGTGTCGTCTCGACATTGCTGTCGTTTTACAAATAGTTACCTGTTACCTCTATCGCTGTCGACAAATGTCGCAGGTTATGACGTCACCAGGTTTAGAATGGCTGCCATTCAATGGCATGAAAATGTTTGCTTGAAATACCATTCGACTACTTACTTACTGTTGGATTGCTGACAGAATGAAATGCGTCAATGGGCATAATAGTTATAAGTGGGATTAAAATACCCTTTTTGGGCATTTGGCATTTCAGGATTGTCAGTATTATGAGGTTTGAACTACTGAATAATTATGGTTTCATCATATTGAAGATTTTTTTTTTTTTTTTTTTTACTATTTCTTATCTTATAGGTAGGAAGGAAAGTAATGTGCATGATCTGCTGAAATGATTGATGTTCACTTTTTAGAGCCAAATCGCTCGTCTTAAAGAAAGTTTGCCAGCCTAGTTAGCTTGGTTGGTAGCGCGTCTGCCTTGTAAGCGCTAGGTCGTCGATTCGATTCCCGTCCGGAGCGAATTTTATCCTGAAGGGATAATGTTCGTTCTCGGAACGGCAAGCTTTCCCCTATCCTGTCTTCCTTCTCTCTTCGCTTTGGGGACGATAAGACCTTAGCTGTTACAGTTCCCTCTATCAAAAATCTTCTTTTTTTTTTAGTTTTCAGGGACGTTTTAAGGAAGGAAGTAAAGGAGTAGGAAAAGGGAAATTTTACCAGCTGCTGGGCAATCATCAGGACCGTCTTCAGGGAGAACCGGAACCCGCACAGTTCGAACAGATCCTGCAGGGATGGACCCAGGAGACTCAGGACGAGGGCCTGGTAGCCCCCGCCACTGGGTTTGTCGGTCTTGTCCATTACCTTGCCGAAGAAGTAGACGCGGGGGAACCCGTGAGGAGGGGGGTCATCTGCGGAGGAGGAGGAGGAGGCATCGATCGACAGCCGGTCGACTATATGCGTGGACACACCTTTACAAAGTGCGCAAGAAGTGACATCAACGGATTTTAGTGGAATGGAAAAAATATGTAGAGTGAGAACATAGTCTGACCTTATAGGTCTAACTATTTATAGTGTGTCCAGATCAATGTGACAGCAAAAAATAGGCAATGTTGCCAAACATGTGCAATGGTAGAGAATCTCTAAAAGGGGAAGCTATATTGCACAGTGCTTCCTCCGACAGTGAAACAAAGTCAAGCTGGGCGATATCCAGCTTACCTATTCTGGAATCCAACCTCTGAACTTAGAGCTACCTCTGTATTTTAGAAGAGAGAGTTTATCAAAAATAGACCTTTACCTGAATTGCAACGTTTGACGTGAAATCTGACGTCACAACTCTTTGAACTTTTTCGTTAGAACGGCAATTAAAAATTGAATTTTCGACCTTTAAAAGTTACTTTTTCGGAGTTTTGACCTCAGATTTGGATTTTTCACAACTTTTATTCATAATATTTTCCCAATTGCAACTCCTCCATTCCAATCTTCAGACAGTCTTGAGCTAAAAACAGAATGGAGCGAAGAGCATAGCGAGCGCATCGAGCAGGTAGAGAGAAGAGACGAATCCAAACCGCATAGAGCTGAGGGCAAAAAGCTCAATGCTCTAAGCCAGTCTAAGCCACCGCTCCAATCTGTTGTTTTTTTTTTTTAAAAAAAAAAAAAAAAAAAAAGGGGTTCCACCCCCGTTTTTTTTTCGTAGAAATGGAAAAAACGCTACATTAGAAAAAAAGATGAGTGTTCCACCGCCGTTTTTATTTCGTAGCAATGGAACAACTGCTACATTAGACCCTTGTGGCCTGTGTCGTAGCATGCCCATCCCGTAAGTAGTATGCCTCTCATCAGATGGGCGAGAAGGTGGTTTTAAGAGAGATCTACATAGAAGTCGGAAGCTTTTTCCGCCCCACACGTTCGGGCGGTCTGACAGGCCTAGATTAAACAGACATATATCTGTCAGACAGTCAGAACGTAAGTGGTCGGCCTACAACATAATGGAATACAAAGAACACTTGGGATGCACGTTACAACCTGCACCAACTCAGACCAAAGAAAATGGAAGGTCAAATCCTGTGTAAACATGTTGCGGGAAAATCCAAATAACTATTGACGACAAAACTGTGAAAACAGTAGGTATGTAAAAAAGACAGAAAACTTGATTTGAATTTGCCAAAAAAAAAGAAGCTTTCTAGGTACCTTTAGACAACATGTTTACCTATAATACCATCATTCATCAGCTACATAGGGTAAGTGTACCATTTATTCGCCCACCTAAAAAACGTAACATTTATTGGCCCACCTGTACCATACGCCACATAAGTCTGAACTGAGAGGAGGGGAAGCAGGAGAAGGGGAAGAGGACGAGGATAAGGAAGAAAAGGGAAAAGAAGAGGAATAGGGAGAAGGAGGTAAGAGAAAGAAAAAAAAAAAACCTATATTGAATTGTTGATCAATCAATAGCCTAAATACGGCACTGCCCCTAAAAGCGGGGGATAAAACAGAACAACTGGCAACAGGGTTCATTACGTTCCTTCGCGTCGTTTTCACGGAATTTCGTAAACAAATCTCGTTACGACTGTCGTTTTCCTTACGTTCTCGTCTATTCTCTCCTTTACGAAAACATAGATCTGTGTAAAAAAAAACCTGAGGAAAATTGTAGAAGGCACTTCGGTCACGGTTCGAAATCGTGTTTCTCCAATCTAACTGTAAAGGTAGAAACACAGGGTTCGATTCCAGCCCGGGCCGGATTTTATCCTGAAGGGATAAGGTTCGTTCTCGGAAAGGATGACTTTCTCCTATCTTGTCCTCCGTCTCTCTTCGCTTTAGGGACGATAAGACCTTAGAAGTTTTAGTTCCCTCTATCAAACCTCTTTAAAAAAGTTCAGCCAACTTAGAGCCCACATGTCGTGGAATTTATCCGATTTTCTGGGCTTCCTTTTATGCCTGAGGGCTCTAGTCTTGATTTTAAATCATTACATGAAAGTAAAATCAAATCAAGAATGATAATAAACTGAATATTAAACAAATTAGGTACTTACTTAGGTACAAGTACATAGGTACTGATTTTCTCTAATCACGATCGAATAAACTATGGGCTAAAAAATTCCCGGAGGGACGGGCCCAGCTTGTTTTTCCAACAACAGGTCATAGGGTATGGTTACTTACAATAGAAAGCAAAACTAGGTAGGTACCTAGTTTTGCAGTGCAATAGTCCTAAACTAAAATGGACGCGGCACCTTCTGATGAGGGGCATGCTACTACACAGACCACATGCGTTTAATGTAGCAGTTGTTTCATTGCTACGAAATAAAAACGGCGGTAAAACACATGTCTTAAAAAAAAAAAAAACGTCAGAAAAATATTCAAATGTCACATGAGTTCACGTGAAGTGAGAGCAGTGTGTTTCTTTTTTACCTTTAGGCCCATCATCAAAGCGTAGACTCTTTGACAGAGAGTAGAGAATCTCTGTCATTTTCATAGGTTTTTCAAAGAAACGATTAGCACCCGTGAGCGAACAGCCTGAACGACTAAAAACGTCTTACTTAATGTACCTATATGGCTTCCTTTTGACCAGTCTCCCTCCTCTGTCTTCCTTCCCCTAAATACGATTCTTCCTTCTTTCCCTTCCTCTTAATTATCTCCTTCCTTCTTTTCCCTCCTCTAAATAACCACTTTTCCTTCCTTCCCTTCCCCTCTCTTTTCTTACTACCTACACAGTACACACTTCCAATTTCTACCACCTATTTCTCTCCTTCCCTCCCTTTGCTTTTAGTCCGTCCTTTCAGTCTCCCTCCTCTGTCTTCCTTCCCCTAAATACAATTCTTCCTTCTTTCCCTTCCTCTTAATTATCTCCTTCCTTCTTTTCCCTCCTTTAAATAACCACTTTTCCTTCCTTCCCTTCCCCTCTCTTTTCTTACTACCTAATACACAGTACACACTTCCAATTTCTACCACCTATTTCTCGCCTTCCCTCCCTTTCTTTTTAGTCCATCCTTCCTTTATTATTACGATAGTAATAAAAAGGTATAAGGGACGGACTATTGTATTCGCTTCGGTTTCGTCTGTCTGTCTGTCCCCATAGAAGGACTTATATCCAAACCGGGTCGACCTTTTCACCATAAAAGTAAGTATCGATGGTTTGAGTTTAACAAGAAAATGGCTGTTTTTTTTGACAGCTTAAAAATGGAAAGTAAATAGTCAATCAATATCCAACCTATTGATAGAGTGCAAGGTTAGGCAATAAGCAGGCTATATGGGGGTACCTCCTTGACAGTCTGAAATCTAAATACAGCACACACAGGTAGGCAAAGCATACTAATGTATCTCTACCTATTTATTCTATGCTGTTTTATGTGTTGTGTCTATTTATGCTGGTTGATACCGAAGCCTCATGGAAGGTACATTAACACCAATGATGTGTTCTGGTACATTAGTTTATACAGGGTATATCTCTACCTATTTATTATATGCTGTTTTATGTGTCGTATCTATTTATGCTGGTTGATACCGAAGCCTCATGGAAGGTACATTAACACCAATGATGTGTTCTGGTACATTAGTTTATACAGGGTCTACTGGGTCCAGCAAATAATTACCCCCACTATGTTATAGAAGAATTCTCTTGCGAAATAAATCGCAAAAGGTTGAGTGCGAAGGGCATTTACTCGGAAAACTTTGTTTAGCCAAAACCAGTTGGCCTCAAAGCGATCACTGTAAAGCTGATTGAGAGTCTGATGACAAACGCCGACCCCGTCTGAACACGGGAAAAGGCGAAGAAAAAGAAGAAGAACACTGTGTTATAGGAGAACTCTGAACCACATCTTTCTGACTCCCCACATGGAGAGAAAAACTAAGATGCCGGAAGCCTAACCGAGTGACTGGGTGCCGCCACTCTAATATTGAACTCTACAATATCAGGATTTACTATAGAATTCCAATATTTACTATAGAATTCCAACACCCTAAATAATGGGAAGTGAGAAATAACTCAATGATAGAGTTCTTCCACCCTAAATTTTATAAATTTATAACACTCTCTATTTTTTTTTTTTTTTTTTTTTGCGGATTTTATCCTGATGGGATAATGTTCGTTCTCGGAACGGCTGGCTTTCTCCTATCCTGTCCTCCTTCTCTCTTCGCTTTCGGGACGATAAGACCTTAGCAGTTTTAGTTCCCTCTATCAAACCTCTTTAAAAAAGTTCAGCCAACTTAGAACCCACATGTCGTGGAATTTATCTGATTTTCTGGGCTTTCTATTATGCCTGAGCCTGTTCCCACTTGTTTTGTCAGATGGATTTTATGAAAGATTAGTCTTTAGTCTACTTTAGATAGGTACTACTTTTTAGTCCGTCCTTCCTTTATTATTAGTTATTACAATAGTAATAAAAAAGTATAAGGGACGGACTATTGTATTCGCTCCGGTGTCGTCTGTCTGTCACTCGGTCTGTCCCCATAGAAGGACTTATCCAAACCTGGTCGACCTATAAGTATATCAAATTAAAGGTCTTTTTACCAGGAACACGAAAATGGTGGTATTTTGTAGAGAGAACCATAAAGCCAAAATACCAAAAAAAACTGGTTTTTGGGGGATTTTGTTTCACATTTTTTCACACAAATTAGCTCTGATCTCGAAATCTGTCGCGACAACCTATGAAATCAAAGCGAGAAAGTTTTGATAACACTTCAGTCGATCATTTAAGACCGATTTTAGCGTTACCTATGTTAGGCTACGCCGAGGAAGGCCAATAAATGAATGGGTAACTTAAACATTATATTGGGAATAAAGGGAGAACGGGCTCTAGTCTTGATTTTAAATCATTACATGAAAGTAAAATCAATTTAAACATTATATTGGGAATAAAGGGAGAACGGGCTCTAGTCTTGATTTTAAATCATTACATGAAAGTAAAATCAAAAAATATGAAGAATAATAGTAAACTGAATATTAAACAAATTAGGTACTTAGGTACGTACATAGGTACTGATTTTCTCTAATCACGATCGAATAAACTACGGGCTAAAAAATTCCCGGAGGGACGGGCCCAGCTTGTTTTTCCAACAACAGGTCAAAGGGTATGGTTACTTACAATAGAAAGCAAAACTAGGTAGGTACCTAGTTTTGCAGTGCAATAGTCCTAAACTAAAATGGACGCGGCACATTACTTAGGGATCAGGAAGAGACCGCCTTAACATAATAATAAGGTAGGTACCTACCCAGCTCTATTGGTACTAGGTACCTACCTAACTCTATTGGTACTAGGTAGGTACCTACCTAACTCTATTGGTACTCTGGCCAACTAGACCTCACATCTGTGCAACCGTATGACTCATCTCACATTAGAGTCATTAGTTGATTTCATAATACAGATGCTCACAAGAGCATGGTCTCACTTTAGCACTTGGCAAAATAAACCGATCCCCCAAAAAATGAGGACGAATCTCGGCATTTTTCGATATTTTAAGCGGTTTCTGAGAAATCCATCCCTGGGAAAGACTTTTTAAACACCCTGTATAAAGTCTATTTGATTTCGTAGACTGTCGGTTAAAAAAAATGTATTTAAGGTGAAAAACACTCATCATTTAAAAATAAGATGAGTGTTTCACACCCGCTTTTATTTCGTAGTATTGAAACAACTGCTACGTTAGACTCCTGTGGTCTGTGACGTAGCAAGCCCATCCCGTAGAATGTCCCTCATCAGATGGGCGATAGCTTCACAACTTTTTACGTAGGAATCGACCTTTTATTCATAATATTTTCCCAATTGCAACTCCTCCATTCCAATCTTCAGACAGTCTTGAGCTAAAAACAGAATGAAGCGATTGAGCGAAGAGCATAGCGAGCGCATCGAGCAGGTAGAGAAAAGAGACGAATCCAAACCGCATAGAGCTGAGGGCAAAAAGCTCAATGCTCTAAGCCCACCGCTCCAATCTGTTTTCAGCCTAAGAGATCTACATAGAAGTCGGAAGCTTTTTCGGCCCCACACGTTCGAGCGGTCTGACAGGCCTACATTAAACAAACATATATCAGTCAGACACAGACAGTCAGAACGTAAGTGGTCGGCCTACAACATAATGGAATACAAAGAACATTTGGGATGCACGTTACAACCTGCATCAACTCAGACCAAAGAAAATGGAAGGTCAAATCCTGTGTAAACATGTTGCGGGAAAATCCAAATAACTATTGACGACAAAACTGTGAAAACAGTAGGTAGGTATGTAAAAAAGACAGAAAACTTGATTTGAATTTGCCAAAAAAAGAAGCTTTCTAGGTACCTTTAAACAACATGTTTACCTATACCCATCATTCATCAGCTAGATAAGTACCTATCTACCTAGTCCTCCTAAGTGGAACTACCTATCTTTAGAGAAATGTATTTAGCTCTCTATACGTACGAATGGCCTAATATTATTTATCTGTAGGTTGTGCCGGAAGCCTAACCGAGTGACTGGGTGCCGCCACTCTAATATTGAACTCTAAAATATCAGGATTTACTATAGAATTCCAATATTTACTATAGAATTCCAACACTCTAAATAATGGGAAGTGAGAAATAACTCAATGATAGAGTTCTTCCACCCTAAATTTCATAAACTTATGGCACCCTATCACTTTTTTTTAAGATGAGTGTTTTACCGCCGTTTTTACCTATTTCGTAGCAATGCTGCTTGCTTTTGCTACATCAGACCCTGTATCACCATCTAGAATTGTAGATCTCCTGTGTTCACCCAAACAAGCCAACATCACTCAAGTCTCTTTATTGATAGTCTAAACACATCATCTGTACTCGTCAACGTACATAAATGATACATAATATAACATAATAGGTACATAAATGATACATAATACATTAATACATACATAAATGTCTAACATAAATTATACCTAAGGCCGGCCACTCACGCTTTTACTGTCGGACAGGTCTCGGTCTGTCAGACAGATTTAGATCTGTCTGACCGCCGGAAGGTGCGTGGCGGAAAAAGCTTCCAACATCCAATAGAACAGTTGCGCTTACGCTTACTTGGGTGACGTTTCAAAGTCATAGAGCAGGAAAAATGAGGACCAATGGAATTTTTCTTTTTCTTCAGGGACTTCTAGATACCGAGATAAATCGATTTAAAAAATACCGGTAAATCGTGAACTTTGACGTCACGGCATACGCTCCCGTAGGCGATGAATCGTACCAAAATCGAGGAGGAAGACAGGACAGAAGAAAGCCAGCCGTTCCGAGAACGAACCTTATATCTGTTTAGGATAAAATTTGCCCCGGGCAGCAACCGGGTCAAATTGGCGAAGTGTATTAAGCGGTGAACCACATTTATGACAAACATTTATGCTTAACACAGCCAAACGAAGCCAAAACCAAATGTCAGCCCAAAGCAATCACCCTTGTTAGGGCTGATTGAGGAGCTGACGAAAAACGCCGACCCCTCTGTACACGGGAAAAGAAGAAGAAGATTTATGCTTAGCAAAATCTGATCTTTCTTTGGATTCTAGAGTGTCGCGGCACACAGTTTGAAAAACACTTGTATAAATCATCAAGTATGTCTGCCTGTCTGTATCATATCAGCTATGTCTGTAATGAGTGTAATGTGAATGACGATATGGGTTTTTTTAATCGTTGGTATTGGTACTGATAAAATCTTTAATCGTTGGTACGATATGGGTTTTTTTCAATCTTTGGTACTATGGCCGGGCCACAAACTGAATTTAAATTTGGTTTAAGATTAACTAATTGATGGATGGTAAGGGGAAGGAAGGCTATGGGAAGGCTGCAACTTTTTTTTTGGGGGGGGGGCTTTATTTTAAGTGGTAGGGTTCTCACCTACGTGAGCTCTTCCTTCTTCTTCTTCTTCTTCTTCTTCTTCTTCTTCTTCTTCTTCTTCTTAGCACTTGGCAAACTTCATGGCAAAATAAACCGATCCCCCAAAAATGAGGACGAATCTCGGCATTTTTCGATATTTTAAGCGGTTTTTGAGAAATCCATCCCTGGGAAAGACTTTTTAAACACCCTGTATAAAGTCTATTTGATTTCGTAGACTGTCGGTTAAAAAAAATATGTATTTAAGGTGAAAAACACTCATCATTTAAAAATAAGATGAGTGTTTCACTCCTGTGGTCTGTGACGTAGCAAGCCCATCCCGTAGAATGTCCCTCATCAGATGGGCGATAGAAGACACAGTCCAGGCTCAAATTGCACCCTGTAGACGGAATGTTACGCAGGAAATTCTAAAAATATAAGTCTACAAAAAAACCTAAACTGCTTAGCTTAGCAAGAGATAAGTAAAAATAATAACAAACACAATACCTGGAAATATCTATGGAGTGATAAAACTACACTAGGTACGGGTGGGTAGGTAACCTCAGCTCTAGAGGTGCGTCTACAGTCGACCGAAGTCGATCCATGTCGAATGTCGATCGATATCTATTGGAATTCGCACAAGGTGTGTCCAAACATAGTCAACCGGCCGCGGCCTTCGACATCGATCGACAGCCGGTCGACTATATGCGTGGACACACCTTTACAAAGTGCGCAAGAAGTGACATCAACGGATTTTAGTGGAATGGAAAAAATATGTAGAGTGAGAACATAGTCTGACCTTATAGGTCTAACTATTTATAGTGTGTCCAGATCAATGTGACAGCAAAAAATAGGCAATGTTGCCAAACATGTGCAATGGTAGAGAATCTCTAAAAGGGGAAGCTATATTGCACAGTGCTTCCTCCGACAGTGAAACAAAGTCAGGTAAGGCGATATCCAGCTTACCTATTCTGGAATCCAACCTCTGAACTTAGAGCTACCTCTGTATTTTAGAAGAGAGAGTTTATCAAAAATAGACCTTTACCTGAATTGCAACAATGTAAGGATTTCCTGCAATCTGATTGGTTCCTTCATTTTAGGTTGATGACTCATTGCTGTCACATTGATCTGGATGAACAGGATGAACTATAGTCCTTTCTTCTTCTTTTCCTAAATCCTTCCTTCTTCTACGTCTATTCTTTATTTATTTATTTTTTTTATTAAATTAAATTTATTTATTTTTTTCTCTCTTCTAAGTATTTCTTTTATTCTTTCTTTTTCGTCTTCTTCTTCTTCTCCTCCATAGGTATGTGTTCTTGTTTACATTTACTTATTTCTCTTCTTCTTCTCCATCTTCTTTTTCTTCTCCTTCTCTTCCCCTTCTCCCCGTTCTTCTTTTTCTTCTTCTCCGTCCTTCCTTGTACCTTGTACTTCTCCTCCTCCTCCTTCTCCTCCCTTTGTTCTTCTTTTTCGAGTTTCAAGTTCAACAGCGAATCAATAGCCAAACAAACGCCTTGTCAATTCTCACTCAAAAAATAGAGTGATCGAGAATGATGGGTAAGAGGGGAGGGAGAAGAGGAGAAAGAGAGAGAAAGAGAGAGAGAGGAGGAATAGGGGGAGACCTCTCTAAGTGGTGTGTTGTTAAATTTGAAAAACTGACGTAAAAAAATAAACAAACAGAGTGCTCGGATGAGGGGATGAGAAAGAGAGGAGAGAGCAAGGAAGAGAAGAGAGGAAACACGGGAGACAAGAGAGAGAACGAGGAGAATAGAGAGAAAGATGAAAGAGGAGAGGAAAGGAGATAAGAGAAAAAAAAGAGAGAGAGAGGGGGGGTAGAGAGGAAGGAAGGGGAGAGGATAAAAAGAGATTAAGAAAGAGACGGAGAGAGGGAAAGCGGATAAAAAATAAATAAAAAAACTAGAGTAAAATTGTGTGAAAATAAATTCATTATGTATGCCCCCTCTTTCCACTACAACAAAATCTCTGTTCCCCTCTTCCACTGCAACATATCTCCGGTTTCTCCCATTGAACGTGACAGACATGTCAACCTGACAACGTCGCATTAATTTAGATTAAACTTTTCTAGTTAAAACTAGAAGGAGAAGGGGGAGAGGAGGAGAAGAGGATATAATATTTAATATTTATATAATTTGCATAATTTTTTCTACACTTAGATCTCTTGCGAGTGACGTCATTTCGATTTAGATAAGTGGTTCCCAACTCATCTTGGTCCAACTATTACTTTCTATTACCCTTACGTATAGAGAACCTATACAGGGTAATGAGTAATGAGAAAGTATTGTGACCGGTCCAAATTTTCAAAAGCGAGAAATGGGTGGAAATATCCGTTTTGGGGTCCCTGATTTTTTAAATATTTTTCAGGGGGTATGACGTCATCACTAAAGAGTTCTATGACCGAAGCGATTTCGTTAATAAATACTCCCATTGTCGACATACTCGTAAATCGACAAAACACGTGGTTGAAAGAGCAATAAAAATTTGTAACATGCGACTCGAAAAATAATAATTTATTAATTCCCGGGTAGATGGGTAGATTGGGTAGTGTGTGACGTTCTTACGATTGTATTATGAACGTGAAAATAAAGGCAATAATAATAATAATAATAAGGAAAGTAAAAATGAAATTTTTAATTTTGAGATGTTGTATAATTTGAAAAAAAAAAAAAACAAGGAAAATAAAAATCAATCAATTACCTAACAACAAAATACTATTGTTCTTGTTGACACGAACATTACCTCGTGATTTTTCTTGATTCACACCTGAGAGTTCAATGAAAGCAAACTTATTGTAACTTGTACCATAACCTTTCTCGATGATGTGGTGGCCCGCCGCCGATTTGTAATCAGGAGAACGTGGGTTCAATCCCAGACGAGGTGTGAAATTTTATCCTCAACTTTGTTTGAGAGTAAAAACAATAAAAGTGCTTATTTATTTTGAGAGTAAAAACAATAAAAGTGCTTATTTATACTGCTCGCACAGGATTGAAAAGTCCCTTTACTCCAGCAGTAGGCTACTACTATTACTGTGGTCAAATTCTCAAATTATATCGAGGATAAAATTCCATATCTCGATCTCAGACGAGGTGTGAAATTTTATCCTCAACTTTGTTTGAGAGTAATAATAATAAAAGTGCTTATTTATACTGCTCGCATAGGACTGAAAAGTCCCTTTAGTCTAGCAGTAGGCTACTACTATTACTGTGGTCAAATTCTCAAATTATATCGAGGATAAAATTCCATATCTCGGCTGGGATTGAACCCACGCTCTCCTGTTTACAAGGCGAATGTCTTGACCACAATAGGACAGCATTGAGCAGAAAAGAACCATCCCTAAGAGAGATTGCCTAATGGATGGTATTTTCTGCTAAATGCTGTCCAATCGTACATAGTATTCAGTGGATTACTACTGAAGTATTCAGTGGATTACTACTGTACCTACCCGAGGTTCGAACCCAGACCTTCCTACTGGACCGGATACGACTACTTACCATGAGATCCGAGTAATTTATAAAATCTATATTCCAGATGTAGCTGTGGGGCTTTGGATTTCATTGGTTCCTGAAACACACCAATCACAAAATATTAATTTTTTCAAGACTAGAAAGAGGAATCTATAACTAACTCCTGAGTGGACTTACTTACCGTCCAGAAATTGAAGATAGAAGAAGTACAGGAAGTTGCAGGCGCGTTACTCTCCATTCCCTTCAAGCTAAATTGGCTGGCGTATTTAGATTTGTATTATTATATTCATTTTTCGGGGGAGGAGGAGGAGCTTGAAAGAGGAATCTGTAACTAACTCCTGAGTGGACTTACTAATGCTGGGTTCTACACACGAATCCGGGATTCGCGAATCCCGGGTTCACTCGGCAACTCGGGATTCGCTTCGTGAGTGTTCTACACAACAATAAAACACAAAATTACAGCGCCATAGGCGAAATTTTTTCGAGAAAATATGAGTTGCCCCTTCAAGGTTGCATACTTTTTTATTTTTTTTTAGGCTTTGAAAAATTCCCTGACTTTTTTGGATTTTTGTCAATTTTTTGAGAAATTCCCTGACAATTCCCAGTTTTCCAGTCTGGTAGACACCCTGGATAATGCCGCCACTGGTCGCTACTCGAACATTTTCCCCCATCCTTAAGACTTTTTGTGTGTTTACTCTAGACCTTTAGAGTCATTAGTTGATGTCATAATAGAGAATTACAGATGCTCACAAGAGCATGGCTGTTCCAATAGGTATGTCAAGGGGTTTCAACCTGTGGGAAATGGACTGTGGGTTTCACCAACTTACTTTTTAGCCCCTAACACTAACAGCCTTGTTAAGCCTATATGTAGAAATGAAATTGAAGTTAACTCATCCTTAAGACTTTTTGTGTGTTTACTTTAGACCTTTAGAGTCATTAGTTGATGTCATAATAGAGAATTACAGATGCTCACAAGAGCATGGCTGTTCCAATAGGTATGTCAAGGGGTTTCAACCTGTGGGAAATGGACTGTGGGTTTCACCAACTTACTTTTTAGCCCCTAACACTAACAGCCTTGTTAAGCCTATATGTAGAAATGAAATGGAAGTTAACAGGCTCTTTTAGCTTAACAGGCCTTCTAAGTGCTGAAAAAATGTTGGTGAAATCCACTTGGAGTTGGAGTAGGTACCTTATATTTTGAATAATTACCTACCTTAAACTAGCATTAAACTAGGTACTTAAACTAGCATTTTCCCTGGGGAAGTTAACAGGCTCTTTTAGCTTAACAGGCCTTCTAAGGGCTGAAAAAATGTTGGTGAAATCCACCTGGAGTTGGAGTAGGTACCTTATATTTTGAATAATTACCTACCTTAAACTAGCATTAAACTAGGTACTTAAACTAGCATTTTCCCTGGATGGGGTCCTTGAAGAGAGCATACCTACCCTAACAACATTTTAGGTTGGGTAATAATCTAATAATAAGTTTACATTAGTGGCCAGAGGACAATTAAGACTCACAAGCTTAAGAAGATTGAAGACCCCTGGAACTATAGGTATGGAATAGCTGAGGTATACAACAAACTCATAGACCCCAGGTGTGTTAGCATAGATGGCTCCATCCTTGAAGAGAGCATACCTACCCTAACACCATTTTAGGTTGGGTAATAATCTAATAATAAGTTTACTATATAAGTGGCCAGAGGACAATCAAGACTCACAAGCTTAAAAAGATGATTGAAGACCCCTGGAACTATAGGTATGGAATAGCTGAGGTATACAACAAACTCATAGACCCCAGGTGTGTTAGCATAGATGGCTCCATTCACTATTGACACCTAAAATGTTACTTACACCCAGGCATACATATGTTCCATAAAAAAAAAAAAAAAAAAAATGCATTTTACTTCCAAAAGTAAGTAATGACAAAATACCTATCCTTTAAGTAAAACTTTTGAATACCTTGCATAACCTCTGTAATGGTTACTGACATCAAAATATTGTGACATGTTAAATGTAAAGTTGCTTCTAGGATGCCAGCTTGTCAGCAAAGGTCCACGTTTCCATGCTAAGGTGTTTGATGAGCTGATTTATTTCAATTGATGTCTTCTAAAATAATAGAAAATACCCTGGTTACCTACTTACTTACATTCTTTTCTTTTTAAGTAGGTAGGTAAGTAATGAAGTATATGTAAGTACTTACCTGTCTGCACCTTTTTCAAAGTGTCTTCTATAAACATACCAAATGGTCATTGGTTACTGTTGGTTACAAAGCTGGAAATGTAGGTAGGTAGAATACAAAACTTACCTAATCTCAATTCACCAAAGTTTCCACAACCAATTTTCTTCCCAACTCTAAAATTAGGTCCCACCAATAATAGGAAATAGGGGCATTGTACCATTTCCCACCATTTTTTATTATTTTTTTTCTTCACTTTTTCCCACTCAAGTGAGGTCGCACCCACTAAGTGGGGTCGTACCCACTTGTTACCACTTGAAAATTGTGAGAGGAAAATAGGACTAAACTAAAGAAAAAAATCAATTAGAAGGAATGTGAGTAACAATATAATCATTTTTTTTTTTTTTTTAAGAAACCTTTTTTTAGAAAGAATGTGAGTAACAATATAATCATTTTTTTTTTTTTTTTTAAGAAACCTTTTTTTGCACGAATAAATTTCCAATAAATAAATAAATAATAATAAAAACAAACATATAATTCAGGGGTTCTTCAAACAAAAGGGGTGACATGCTACACCCTGGGGTTTGTACCTAGGCTGGCTGATGCGATGTTTTTTTTTTTTTTTCTGAGCGCGGAATAAAATAAATAAATAGAAGCTATATCTCAGAACTTTAAAAAAGAGGAAAAGAGGAAGTCAAGAGCCATATTTTGATGAATATAAGACGTCAAGAGCCATACTTTGTCGACTACAAACGGTCAAAAGCCATATTTTGTTGAATATAATACGTCAAAAGCCATATTTTGTTAAACACAAGAAGTCAATAGCCATATTTTGAACATAAAATACAAGATGTCAAGAGTCATATTTTGCTGACTATATCTCTCTTCAGAATGTTTTCATTTGGACAAGGTGCTATAATCCTTTAGTTACCAGATTACCACGGTAGACAATGTTTTCTTCAGTAGCGACCTAGGGGAGGGGCGAGATTAACTCTGAGGTATCTGAGTGCCGCTGTTGAGTAACCGCTCGATAGCGGCGTTGATATCCATTCTCTCCTTTACGAAAACATAGATCTGTGTAAAAAAACCTGAGGAAAATTGTAGAAGGCACTTCGGTCACGGGTCGAAATCGTGTTTCTCCAATCTAACTGTAAAGGTAGAAACACACGGGCCTTGATGTGAGTGAGCTCATGTTCTGATGAGAGGCATACTACGGGATGGGCATGCTACGACACAGACCACATGAGCTTATGTTCTGATGAGGGGCATGCTGCTACACAGACCACATGCGTTTAATGTAGCAGTTGTTTCATTGCTACGAAATAAAAACGGCGGTAAAACACGTCTTAAAAAAAACGTCAGAAAAATATTCAAAGTTTTCCCGTGATGTCACATGAGTTCACGTGAAGTGAGAGCAGTGTGTTTCTTTTTTACCTTTAGGCCCATCATCAAAGCGTAGACTCTTTGACAGAGAGTAGAGAATCTCTGTCATTTTCATAGGTTTTTCAAAGAAACGATTAGCACCCGTGAGCGAACAGCCTGAACGACTAAAAACGTCTTACTTAATGTACCTATATGGCTTCCTTTTGACCATCAGTCTCCCTCCTCTGTCTTCCTTCCCCTAAATACAATTCTTCCTTCTTTCCCTTCCTCTTAATTATCTCCTTCCTTCTTTTCCCTCCTTTAAATAACCACTTTTCCTTCCTTCCCTTCCCCTCTCTTTTCTTACTACCTACACAGTACACACTTCCAATTTCTACCACCTATTTCTCTCCTTCCCTCCCTTTGCTTTTACTCCGTCCTTCCTTTATTATTACGATAGTAATAAAAAGGTATAAGGGACGGACTATTGTATTCGCTTCGGTTTCGTCTGTCTGTCGGTCCCCATAGGAGGACTTATCCAAACCTGGTCGACCTATATATCAAATTAAAGGTCTTTTTACCAGGAACACGAAAGTGGTGGTGCAAATTTTGTCCAGAGAACCAGAAAGCCAAAAAAAAAAATGGTTTTTGGAGGATTTTTTTCACATTTTCTCACACAAATGAGCTCTGATCTTGAAATTTTGTCGCGACGACCTATGAACTCAAAGCGAGAAAGTTTTAGATAACACTTCAGTCGATCATTTAAGACCGGTTTTAGCGTCACCTATGTTAAGCTACGCCGAGCAAGGCCAATAAATGGAGGAATAAAGGGAGAACGCTACGCCGAGGAAGGCCAATAAATGGATGGGTGACTTAAACATTATATTGGGAATAAAGGGAGAACGGGCTCTAGTCAGTCTTGATTTTAAATCATTACATGAAAGTAAAATAAAAAAATCAAATCAAGAATAATAATAAACTAAATCATTACATGAAAGTAAAATCAAATCAAGAATGATAATAAACTGAATATTAAACAAATTAGGTAGGTACATAGGTACTGATTTTCTCTGATCACGATCGAATAAACTATGGGCTAAAAAATTCCCGGAGGGACGGGCCCAGCTTGTTTTTCCAACAACAAATCATAGGGTATGGTTACTTACAATAGAAAGGAAAACTCGGTAGGTACCTACCCAGCTCTATTGGTACTAGGTACCTACCTAACTCTATTGGTACTCTAGCCAAGTAGACCTCACATCTGTGCAACCGTATGACTCATCTCACACCGGAGGGACGGGCCCAGCTTGTTGACAACAGGTCATAGGGTATGGTTACTTACAATAGAAAGGAAAACTAGGTAGGTACCTACCCAGCCAGCTCTATTGGTACTAGGTACCTACCTAACTCTATTGGTACTCTAGCCAACTAGACCTCACATCTGTGCAACCGTATGACTCATCTCACATTAGAGTCATTAGTTGATTTCATAATACAGATGCTCACAAGCCTACCTAACTCTATTGGTACTCTAGCCAAGTAGACCTCACATCTGTGCAACCGTATGACTCATCTCACATTAGAGTCATTAGTTGATTTCATAATACAGATGCTCACAAGAGCATGGTTGTTCCAATAGGTACAACAAACCAAGTACGTCAGGGGGTTTCAACGTGTGGTCCATGGAGTCCCTTTTATTTTGAATAAAAATCTAAAAAATCTAAATTATGATTTATTTGTGGTGAAGCTGAGAGCTTCTTACTATAATTTTTAGGACCGGCCGCAGGCGAAAGTTTTGGTTTCATCAATAAATTATTTACGGTAAAAAAAGAGCTGAAAAAAATCTGCGTTTGAAATTTTTAGGACCGGCCGCAGGCGAAAGTTTTGGTTTCATCAATAAATTATTTACGGTAAAAAAAGAGCTGAAAAAAATCTGCGAAGAGGAGAAGGGAGAGGAGGAGAAGGGAGAGGAGAAGAAGGGAGAGGAGGAAAGAGAAGGAAGAGAAGATGAGAAGGAGGGAGAAAGGAAGAGAAGAAGGGAGATTAGGAAGAGGAGGGGAAGCAGGAGGAGAGGGGGAAGAGGACGAGGATAACGAAGAAAAGGGAAAAGAAGAGAAATAGGGAGAAGGAGGTAAGAGAAAGAGAAAAAAAACCTATATTGAATTGTTGATCAATCAATAGCCTAATACGGCACTGCCCCTAAAAGCGGGGGATAAAACAGAACAACTGGCAACAGGGTTCATTACGTTCCTTCGCGTCGTTTTCACGGAATCCACAACCTCCTGATTACCAGGCAAGTGTCCTAACCACTACACGCCCGAGACAGAGTACTTGTGTTCAGAAAGGCGATTCAGGCGTTAATGACTTAATTGAGAGAAATTACTCAATATTCTAAATAGGTCTTGTTAAAAAGAGCAATGATATGAAAAAATGCAGTAATGCAGTAAGAGGTGGGTAAAATAAGTTCGGGTCAATCAAGCATGAAACAAAGTTATAACCAGCCAGCCTAGTTAGCTTGGAGTGATGCAGTAAGAGGTGGGTAAAATAAGTTCGGGTCAATCAAGCATGAAACAAAGTTATAACCAGCCAGCCTAGTTAGCTTGGAGTGTAGCGTTGTAAGCGCTAGTTCATAGGTTCGATTCCAGCCCGGGGCGGATTTTATCCTGATGGGATAATGTTCGTTCTCGGAACGGCTGGCTTTCTCCTATCCTGTCCTCCTTCTCTCTTCGCTTTCGGGACGATAAGACCTTAGCAGTTTTAGTTCCCTCTATCAAACCTTTTTTAAAAAGTTCAGCCAACTTAGAGCCCACATGTCGTGGAATTTATCTGATTTTCTGGGCTTTCTTTTATGCCTGAGCCTGTTCCCACTTGTTTTGTCAGATGGATTTTATGAAAGATTAGTCCTCAGTGGATTACTACTGAAACTGAAGTACCTAAAAGTAACTTTTCGTCCTCGACTATACCCGAGGTTCGAACCCAGACCTTCCTACTGGACCGGATACGACTACTTAGAGGCGAATGTCTTGACCACAATAGGACAGCATTGAGCAGAAAAGAACCATCCCTAAGGGAGATTGCCTAATGGATGGTATTTTCTGCTAAATGCTGTCCAATCGTACATAGTATTCAGTGGATTACTACTGAAGTACCTAAAAGTAACTTTTCGTCCTCGACTATACCCGAGGTTCGAACCCAGACCTTCCTACTGGACCGGATACGACTACTTAGTGGTAGGGTTCTCACCTACGTGAGCTCTTCCTTCTTCTTCTTCTTCTTCTTCTTCTTCTTCTTCTTCTTCTTCTTCTTAGCACTTGGCAAACTTCATGGCAAAATAAACCGATCCCCCAAAAATGAGGACGAATCTCGGCATTTTTCGATATTTTAAGCGGTTTTTGAGAAATCCATCCCTGGGAAAGACTTTTTAAACACCCTGTATAAAGTCTATTTGATTTCGTAGACTGTCGGTTAAAAAAAATGTATTGAGCTGATTTAAATTTAATCACCTAAATGATTGGATAAGAGATAGGTATTTAATCAGAAGCCACAATAATGAAAAACTGCTGATCACTGCTCAAATTGTGGAAGCTCCTTTTTGTGTTTAACCTATCCCCATAATAACACTGGTCACTGCTCATTTGTAACAGCTCCTTTTTATAGCAATTAAAAGGAGCTGTTACATTTATTGACTTCTAAACAGGTACTGTTACTTTGCACTTGGCAATTTTTTCCATATCTGAATTGAGAGTCAAAATAGCAATTCAAAGGAGCTGTTACATTTATTGACTTCTAAACAGGTACTGTTACTTTGCACTTGGCAATTTTTTCCATATCTGAATTGAGAGTCAAAAATTGTCAGAAAATCTGAAAGGTACAAGATTGTGTGGAAAGTACTTGTAGCTTCATAGAACATGACCCACATTCATATTGAGACAATACTCAAGTAGGTAGGTACTTTGCCCATGAGTGATCAATAGAAACTAATCATTTCAATTGACTTCTTCTAAAATAATAGAAAATACCCTGGTTACCTACTTGCCTACTTACATTCTTACATAAAGCTAAATCGAAATTTTGAAGGTGTACCTTCAAAATCAAGCCCCCCCAAAAATTTAGGCAAGAACCGCCTATGTGAGTGATCAATAGAAACTAATCATTTCAATTGACTTCTTCTAAAATAATAGAAAATACCCTGGTTACCTACTTGCCTACTTACATTCTTTTATTTTTAAGTAGGTAGGTAAGTAATTAAGTATATGTAAGTACCTGTCTGCACCTTTTTCAAAGTGTCTTCTAAACATACCAAATGGTCATTGGTTACTGTTGGTTACAAAGCTGAAAATGTAGGTGAGTAGGTAGAATACAAAACTTACCTAATCTCAATTCACCAAAGTTTCCACAACCAATTTTCTTCCCAACTCTAAAATTAGGTCCCACCATCAGGTATCCGGAGCTACTTGTGGACACACTATGCCTTGATGAATGCATGGCGGATTTGTTACTGGACGGGTTGCTAGGTCCTGCTTTTCTAGCTGACAGGGGTTCAGCGTTATCTTCTCGATTGGGTTTCTTCTCCTCCCGGGTGACTTTTTGCATTCTTCACACCATGGACTATGTAGCGTTTGGTTAATATGCACCCACTTCCTGAATAGCAAAGGAATTAATTCTTACATCTACCTAACCTACTATGATTGATGAATAAATATTTCAAAGACAACACTTATGGTACAATAGCACAATACTATAAAAACTATTTGATTAGCTATCTTAGGGGCCCAAGGAGAGAGGGGTAAAACTGAAAAAGAATTTTGACCTGACAGATGGAAAAATGGTTATGAGTGAAAATTAAAATGGCTAAAGTAAAAACTGAACTATTTTACTATTTGGGAACAACTGTGTGTTTAAATTCTTGAAATTTTGGCCAACCGAATGAGCCTTGATTATAAATTGAACAAAACTATCTATCTGATTATATTTACACTTAACTAATTCACTCACAAAGCACAGCACGGTAAAATGAAAATTTAAACTTGATATATCTTCCACTTCTGGCACAATGCAATCCACAAGATCACTAGGTAAAGGTATTCACTTGTGATATTTACAGCTTCATTGTTAAAAACTAAACTTAAGTTAAATGCCTTGGTAGTTGGGTTAAGTTGAGGTTACAAGTGAAACTTCCAATCCATTTTCTTTTGTTTTTCAGAGGTTATTACCCGAAGAACACGACGAGTTCATTAGAAAACACTTTTCATTCCTTGACACAAGACTTCCGATCATACTAGCGGGTCGGCCATGATTCAATCTTTTCTTTTTTGCCTGAATAATAACCCCCACCCTTGTGATTATGCGCATGAATGGAGTGCACTTTTTGAAATCACTCGCAGCGAACCTGGCGGTGAAATACGACACTACTCGAGTGCTCGTGGTGCGTTCAGATAAAGATATTTTGACCTAGGTGTCATGAAATTTTTGCACATTACCTGCATTTAGCAAAAAGTTAACAGTGGGTAGGTACCTACCTGGTGTATTTATTTTTTCGGTCGTTCATAAAGCGCAAGTTTTGCCAAAATTTGGGGCCCCTGGTACCGCGGGGTTGGGATATACCTACACTCCAATGGGTTGCAGAGATAATATCTCCTGTGTGTGACCTCTCTCTCAAGAGTCCACTTAGATAAAAAAAAAAAGAGGTTTGGTAAAAGGAAAACTGTAATTCTACGTCGAACACGGGAAGGCATTATGTATCTTCCCGAAATCGAAGAGAAAAGGTCAGAGCGGATACGATTCGACCCGGACAGGAATCGAACTCGCGATCTAACACTTGCAGAGCGGGCGCTCTACCTCATCTTGAGCCAGCGGCATTTAACCTTTTTGAGCCGCGACCCCCCTGGTGAGGATATATAGGTAAGTTTTCCGCAACCGAAAAAAAAAACTAGTTACAGCTTGGAGCACAGAACGCCTGCTGTCTTGCAAGTTCTGTATCCCAAGTTTGATTTTTCGCCCGCGGCGAGCTCTAACCTCCGGTCGCCGGCCGGGGCGAAAAGATAATGATCTCAGAACGGCTGGCTTTCTCCTATCCTGTCTTCCTTCTCTCTTCGCGTTTGGGACGATAAGGCCTAAGTTGTTAAAGTCCCCTAGAGCTCTATCAAACCTAAAAATACCAAATCAGTGGCTGCTGAACGCACCCTACAAGGCCCGTTCACATAAGCGAAATAAAATGTATCGGGCCCCAGGTCAGGATCAGGCGAGCGAGTGTTGAAGTTCCCTAGAGCTCTATCAAACCTAAAAATATCACATCAGTGGCTGCTGAACGCACCCTACAAGGCCCGTTCACATAAGCGAAATAAAATGTATCGGGCCCCAGGTCAGGATCAGGCGAGCGATTTAATTTACGGTTTACTCTCGGGGGCCGAGGAAGATCGGGTACAATTTTTGGACCTTCTATTCCTTCTACGCTCTTGAATTGGTCCATATAATAATTTTATTGTAATGTGTAAAAAGAAATTGTAAATAAAGTTGAATTTACAAATTACTTCTTGAGTTCCCCCTAAAAACTAAAACAAAAAACACACGGTATTATTCATTTCAATGATACACGTAAAATTTTATTTTCACAGAAAAGCAAAAAACATCAAGAAAATTATATCAAAATAAATATAAACCATCACTGAGAATAAAAATAAGGTAGCTACCCTAGATATAGGAATTCTACCAACCAAACAGTCGGTCGTCCTTATGAGGGTGTCAAAATATTCTAACCATTGCCTTAAGGCCAGTTCCCACTTGTCGTGAGTTTCATCCGATTTTTTTCCGAATGACCTGTGGGTAATGTAATGATGAGAGTATTCCCACTACACACGACACGATATTTTTCCGAACGACAAGTGGGATCAGGCCTTTAGATTTCGTTCTGCCCAATTTATTAAGGTCGGGACACAAAACACCAGTGCAGTTGTAGTATATTTTAAATCGATTTATCTCGGGATCTAGAAGTCGTAGAAGAAAAAGAAAAATTCCGTTGGTCCTCATTTTTCCCGAGCGATTTTACGGTTTACTCTCGGGGGCCGAGGAAGATCGGGTACAATTTTTGGACCTTCGAGAAGATTTAAGACGCTCTTGAATTGGTCCATATAATAATTTTATTGTAGGTAATGTGTAAAAAGAAATTGTAAATACAGTTGAATTCACAAAATTACTTCTTGAGTTGCCCCTAAAAACTAAAACAAAAAACACGGTATTATTAATTTCAATGATACACCTAAAATTTTATTTTCACAGAAAAGCAAAAAAACATCAAGAAAATTATATCAAAATAAATATAAACCATCACTGAGAATAAAAATAAGGTAGCTACCCTAGATATAGGAATTCTACCAACCAAACAGTCGGTCGTCCTTATGAGGGTGTCAAAATATTCTAACCATTGCCTTAAGGCCAGTTTCCACTTGTCGTGAGTTTCATCCAATTTTTTTCCGAATGACCTGTGGGTAATGTAATAATGAGAGTATTCCCACTACACACGACACGATTTTTTTCCGAACGACAAGTGGGATCAGGCCTTTAGATTTCGTTCTGCCCAATTTATTAAGGTCGGGACACAAAACACCAAGTGCAGTTGTGTGCCCAGATTTTTATTCAAAATTTTACTAAATAACAATAGAAATGGATAGTGCTTATTTATTTATTTATTTATTTTTTTTTTCAAGTGCCTCAAAATTCTTTTTGTATTCCTTCAAGGCTGCTTATTTACTGCTCGAATAGGATTGAAAAGTCCCTTTACTCAAGCAGTAACTGCTCGAATAGGATTGAAAAGTCCCTTTACTCGAGCAGTAACTGCTCGAATAGGATTGAAAAGTCCCTTTACTCGAGCAGTAACTAATACTATTATAATCTATAATCAGTTTATTTGTTTCCAATAATAAAAACCCTCTACACGCCTGACCATTTTCTCTGTCACACTCCAAATGGTCGCTAAAATCATAAAAACAACAAAATATCAAGTTAATTAATATAAAAACCTCAAAATCTTATACTGGGTTAGAAAGAAGAAAGGGAGGGGGGAAAGTCAGAAAACAAAACTTTTGCTATAACAGACAAAGAAGGGGAAAAACCAGTAAGAAAAACGCGTATTTTCCTTTCGCAAATTTTCAGGGTGGTAATAATAGGAAGAGGAAGACCGAGATACCGATATAGTGATGTCATCGGAGCTGATATTCAAAGAAAACAAGGAAATTGGAACGACATCGAGAGGGAGCAGAGATACAATGATCGAAATTGGTGGAGAGGCTTCGTTTGAAATACCGATATAGTGATGTCATCGGAGCTGATATTCAAAGAAAACAAGGAAATTGGATCGACATCGAGAGGGAGCAGAGATACAATGATCGAAATTGATGGAGAGGCTTCGTACATCGACCCATCCCATGATGGAACGATTATGGATTGATTGATTTATTGAATAATAGGAAATAGGGAAATGGAACATTGTCTGGCATTGTACCATTTCCCACCATTTTTTACCTTTTTTCTTCACTTTTTCCCACTCAAGTAGGGTTGCACCCACTAAGTGGGGTCGTACCCACTTGTTACCACTTGAAAATTGTGAGAGGAAAATAGGACTAAACTAAAGAAAAAAATCAATTACATTAGGCCATTTCCTTGCGCGCATCCCAATATTTTCCTACAATGTCTGTGCTGGCTCCCAAGGCAGGACAAGAAAAAAAGGTGAACAGAGTTCATAGGAAGATTTAAGGAACAGAGAAGACAGTCAGAAGACTTAATACATGTATTAAGACACAAATAATATCAATTATTTTTTTTATTATTATTCTTTGCTATTGCTCACGATTAAATGGTCTGATTTCGAAAAAATTATAAACATAAGTTTATAAGATCAAGGCGCGTCGATTCTTGAAATTTGGGGTTCCAGAACTGAGCGGGGCCGATTTTGTGGTTTGCACGTAGAGCCGTAAGAATAGATGAGTCACTGCTAACGTCTTTATTGGATACTTGAATTCTTCGACCACTTTTTGTGTGGTTTATGGTACCTACCTGTAGCTCGGGACTGTTTTGCAGGAGTGGGTTAGTGCCAATGACTCGCTGCGCTATACTGGGATCCGCAGACATGGCCTGAAGCATAGACTGCATGTAGGGCGCCTGCATCATATTCTGCATCAGCTGAGGATTGGCCATCATTTGTTGCATCATGGATTGCATGCCTGCGTTTCCGAACAGACTGCCTGTGTTCAATAGAAATGAGTAAAGAGTGAGTGAGTTAAAATGAAGAATAGAATATAATATACCCTGTATATAGCGCCAGAATGAGGCTGATAACTTCCTTTCTCTAAACAAGGTCTTATGTATTTGGAACACTAGAACAGCATAATTTTACAAGTTACACACATGAAGAATAGAGACATACGAGTATAAATGTTGGTATCAAATGTTGGGAATTGACTATCAGGACATTTTCCTCAAAGGCTGGCTAGTATAAATGTAAACTGGCGACACAGATTAAAAGGGAACACTAGCCAGCCTAGTTAGCTTAAAAGGTGTAAGCACTAGGTCGCGGGTTCGATTCCCTCCCGGGCCGAACCTTACCCTCAACAGAGAAGGTTCGTTCTCATAAGTGCTGGTTTTCTCCTATCCTGTCCTCCTTTGCTCTTTGATTTCGGGATGATAAGACCTCAGTAGTTACATTTACATCCATCAAACTTCTAAAAAAAGGCTTTATTTGATGTGGTAGGATTATCTAAAAGGAGCTCTTACACCCAACCACAAGTTTTGTCGAGGATCTAATGGAGGAGTTGCAAGTGGGTAAAAATTATAAATAAATGGTCGATTCCTATGTAAAAAGTTGTGAAAAATTCGAATCTGAGGTCTTGATTGATTGATTGAATAATAGGAAATAGGGAAATGGAACATTGTCTGGCATTGTACCATTTCCCACCATTTTTTACTTTTTTTTTTCTTCGCTTTTTCCCACTCAAGTGGGGTCGTACCCACTTGTTACCACTTGAAAATTGTGAGAGGAAAATAGGACTAAACTAAAGAAAAAAATCAATTAGAAGGAATGCCATATTTTGCTGACTATATCTCTCTTCACAGTGTTTTCATTTGGACGAGGTGTTATAATCCTTTAGTTACCAGATTACCACGGTAGACAATGTTTTCTTCAGTAGCGACTCCACTCAGTAGCGACCTAGGGGAGGGGCGAGATTAACTCTGAGGTATCTGAGTGCCGCTGTTGAGTAACCGCTCGATAGCGGCGTTGATATCACCAAACGTAGCGGCCAACGCTGAAAAAAATAATAATAAATAAAATAAAACATATGCAGATATGAAGAGGAAGACATCTGATAGAGTAGAATGGAGAGCTATAAACCAATCTTAGGATTGAAACAGATGATGATGGAATAAAAAAAAATGAGGGAAAAATTACTGGACTGAATAAAAGAGATTCTGCTTTGGACGTCCACACTTGATGCCACAGGCCACGTATGTATATTCAATGGTTATCTGAAAGAAGACCTCTGAGTGAGATTTTGCTTTTTTTGACAAAAAAAAAGCAAGAATTAAAGAGTCTGTCTCTCATGTTAAGGGAGATGTTTTAATACATGGGTTTCCGTGGGTAAACACCATGGAATATACTTTGGCAGTCAGAGTGTTGTTGAAATTCATATCTCCTTGGTGGAATAGAAAAAAGTACGATGATAAAATACAGCTTAGTTGATAAATTTCCTACAGTCGTGTGCTATTCACACTAGACTTCAGTTTACCTTGAAGGTTGGCTTCTCGATTGACAAATCCCATGGCTGTCAGCTGGTCTAGCTGTGATCTATACCGCACCTCGGGCGGAGCCTGGGCATTACCGCCCTGATTGTTGGCCAATCCCTGGAAATAGGGAAAGATCATGTTGTTGAAAGAAGGAAGTGACTCACTTCAAGTGAGTTCTTTAACTCTTGTACGCTTGGAAGATCAGAGTCCTATGGTTGCGTCGCTTAGGGACAAAATTTTCCTTGTTGTTTTTAAATGTCGGGAACTTCGCCATTAACGCATTCTTCCAAGGCTAAATTGTAATGCCAGCCCATTTTCTACCTACAACAACTTAACTCAAGATTTGAAATCCACAAGGGGGGAAAAAAGAAGTTAAAATCAAATCGTGAATTATTTGTGGTGAAGCAATAGCCTCTTCACAACTTTGTGAGTACCTATCACACTATTACAAGTCTTTCATTTACTCAATTTTCATATTTATTGCTCGTTACTTTGACAAGTAATGCCGCCATTGGTCGCTACTCGAATAATGTAGCTACTCACTTGTCCTCACGAGGCGGAGTGCACACCAAACTTCAAGCACAGAGCCGAAAAACGTCGACCCCGCCGGAAATCAAACCCGGGATTTCCGGCATGCAAGCCTAGTGTGTGTGATACCCACTCGATTACAGAGGTTGCTTATTCATTAAATTCATTAATGACACCGGCAATTCATAAATTAACACTGGCGTACTTGATACCTACTCGGCCACTGAGGTTGCTTCCTACTCAATAAATTCATTAACACTGGCGTACTTGATACCTACTCGGCCACAGAGGTTGCTTCCTATTCAATAAATTCATTAACACTGGCGAATCGAACCCGGGATTTCCGGCATGCAAGCCTAGTGTGATACCCACTCGGTTACAGAGGTTGCTTATTCACTAAATTCATTAACACTGGCGTACTTGATACCCACTCGGTGACAGAGGTTGCTTCTTACTCAATAAATTCATTAACACTGGCGTACTTGATACCTACTCGGCCACAGAGGTTGCTTCCTATTCAATAAATTCATTAACACTGGCGTACTGAGGCTGGAACTTGGCCTGGCGCACTGCCGTGGGCCTAGATATCTTTTACTTCTCCTAAAAGGTGCTTTAACTCTACCTGGATTGCACAGCGGATGAGATTCTGTTACTTATTGAACGAATCAAGCGAATACGCTTCTTTGGAGTAAAAACAGTAAACACATCAGGGTATCAATCAGGGAACCCGGATTTTATACACTGTACCAAAAGCTATGTAGCCTACCTATGTGTATTATTTGTATATCTTGGCTCACTCACGAATCACAAGCGTTATTTAAGGCAATGGCAAATCAACGAGAGTAGGCGAACTTAAATAACATATTGGCTTCATTACGCCGCCATAAATTCAAGTGTTATAAACAACATGATTTAATGAGATGGAAAAATTGTAACAGACTGCAATAGACTAATGATATTCAGAGGACGGATCTATTACAGCATTTTATTATTACCCGTGCAAACTGTCATAACGTTAATTGTCGGTTCTCAGTTAGGTTCCACAGTCATATTAGCTGTAATGTTCTTCCAAAGCATTTGGCGTCATTTTCTCTCAACCTGGTTTTTTCTTGGCTGGGAAGACGCCATATCTTGGAAGTAAAAACTTGGATGGATGGAAGGTTTTGTCTCTTTACTAGCGTTCGGGGATGATTTCCCAATCTGGTCCCTGGTCCGTCACGACCGTCAGACATCAACTGATCTGTAGTCCGCTTTAATTTGTTATCTTGGAAGTAAAAACTTGGATGGATGGAAGGTTTTGTCTCTTTATACTAGCGTTCGGGGATGAGTTCCCAATCTGGTCCCTGGTCCGTCACGACCGTCAGACATCAACTGATCTGTAGTCCGCTTTAATTTGATGGAAAAGATCATGATGATTCTCAGATCATTAATTGACCTCATGTGTCTCACAATGTATCCATGTCTCATGGCTCTCTCATATGTACATAATCATGTTAATAAACCATTGAACCATCATATCTGAGAATGTGAAATGTAGAGAAAGGTCACATTCTCTATCCATTCACTCGCAGATATCCCTAGAGTATGAAATTCTGAATATCATCATTAAAAAATGATAGACACAGTAATTCGCGGCATTCATATTTGCCAATTTTATTACCATTCGCTTATCATTGCGGGTCTGACCTCATGTGTCTCACAATGTATCCATGTCTCATAGCTCATATATGTACAATTGTACATAATCATGTTAATAAACCATTGAACCATCATATCTGAGAATGTGAAATGTAGAGAAAGGTCACATATTCTCTATCCATTCACTCGCAGATATCCCTAGAGTATGCAATTATGAATATCATCATTAAAAAATGATAGACACAGTAATTCGCGGCATTCATATTTGCCAATTTTATTACCATTCGCTTATCATTGCGGGTAGACAGTCCAAAAATTAAAGAGGACCCGTCTTTGCCAAATCAACAGTACGAGTACTTATCCGTGTCCGTGAGATTGGCATATTGGCATATTTGACCCATGATTGTGGAAGGATTGACAGGATTTTAAAACCGCCCGGTGAACCATTCCTGAAAGCAATATTTGCAGTGGCATTTTGCAGTATTTCGACGTCACCTCAACTCTTTAGAGCAGTGTTTAAAATTACACTATGGTCGATCGCCAAAAAACACGTCCACGCCTGAAACCCCTATCCGCGGATATTGGTTCCAGTCAATCCCGAATTACCAATTGCCTTGAGTTAACTCTGAAGTGCCTTAGTGTATAGTGGATGCGTGTCTACTCCTACTGACTCTCGAGATTCTCAAGAGGTGAGTACCTACTGAGAAATACTAGTTCATCGCTTTTACATGACCATTTCACTCGAAAATACTAGTATAGCTCCGCTATACTGTAGTAATAGAAAGTAAAAATGATCACTTTTGAGGTCAATCACACGACACACGTTTTAGGGGGGAAAATCCTCAGAACTCTCAGCATTTTCAAAGAAAAATAAATATAGGAATTGAGATACTACACATTTATCATACATATCTACATATTATAATCAACCTACTGATTGCTTTTGGCATGAAGGTTGAGCGTTTATAAAGCACGCCAAACCAATCTTCGCGTAATAATTTGTTATTTTTTAGGACAAGACAAAACATTGAACAAATTAAAGGTATGATTACTTGAGCGTCCGCTAGGTTCGCTTCGGTTTTCGGTTTCGGTTTTCGTTCGGTTTTCGATCCCGTGCTAAATCTAAAAACATGATGTAAACAAGATGGCGCCAACATGGGTTGCGCGTTATGGGGATCAGGATTCGATGCGAAATCTCCCTATTCTTCAGGAAGTAGTTTTTATAACCGTTTTTTTCTTCGACTTCTTCTTTTTCTTCCTCGATATCTCCCCTTCTTTCATGTCCTTTTTTCAGATTGTTCAGACAGCCAGACAGGAGTAGATATCAAACCTAATCCAATGATTCTGAACAAATTGCACGGCAAGGTCAGCACACAAGGTAGCACTTTTGGCATTCGCCATAAACAATGTCACAAGTGATGTTTCTGTATCCACACATTGTTCAAAATAGATCAGAATATTCAATATTCTTTACACTGGTCCACAAAGCGAGTTTAATCTCCGTTTAAGTTAAACTTAACACTGGCGTGCTGAGGCTGGAACTTGGCCTGGCGCACTGCCGTGGGCCTAGATATCTTTTACTTCTCCTAAAAGGTGCTTTAACTCTACCTGGATTGCCGCCGGACGAGTTACTTTCGTACGGGTTCCGTGAGAACTGCTGGGTGGCAGCGTTCAACATCGGCTCCTGAATGTCCCGATACATCCGCTGGAGGGCGCTGTAGCCCCCGGGGATACTCTCCAAGTTGGACAGGGCCCGATCTTGAGTCCGCATCAACTCCTGGAGCATGGATGGATTCCGGGCCATCTCCATGGTTTGACGGAGGAGTTCGGGGTTGTTCAACATGTGGTTGATCTCAGGGTTTCTCTGCAAAAAGGATATGATTTGCTTCATTAGCAAGGAAATCAGTTGCTTCAATAGAGCACAGACATTCACAGGCTTTTTTGTTTTAATCAATACCTATCATTTTTGTTTTAATATTAAAAGGAGTTTCAATATCACTGTATTACTGCTAAGATTTTTAGTGACAGGGATGTTCTTCTTTAAAAGAAAACTACCTGCCTCTTTGCATTATAACCACCCAGGCCTGAGTGGGGCCAGAAAAGTTGTAGTTTTTGTTTGAATTGGTACAAATTTATACTGTCAATTCCAACCAAATTTGAATAAATTGGTCATGTTTAAGAGGATGTCTTAAATGTCTCAGAAAATTTCATTACTTCCCAAGTTATGTAAATCCGTGTAAAGTTATGCTACAGGATCTTACCTCTATTAGGTCTTGCATTTGTGGGTTACTCATGATGAGGTTTCGCATGCTGTTTGGGTCAAGCAAATGTACCCCACGCTTCTTAATTCTTTTTCTGTGAGCGAGAGTTTTGTCATCACGATCACACGATCAGTCACAGTCAAGCAGCTCAAGCTCAAACTCAGAAGAAGGAAGAAGTACAGAACCCAAGAACATTATCCGTTACCCGTTTTCTGCTCTTTAATACGTGATTTTTGCATAAATATAATTTTATAAATTAAATAAGCAAATTATTATTTTAATTTATTCCTGCATTTAGCAAAAAGTTAACAGTGGGTACCTGGTGTATTTATTTTTTCGGTCGTTCATAAAACGCAAGTTTCGCCAAAATTTGGGGCCCCTGGTACCGCGGGGTTGGGATATACCATGATATACCTACACTCCAATGGGTTGCAGAGATAATATCTCCTGTGTGTGACCTCTCTCAAGAGTCCTCTTAGATAAAAAAGAGGTTTGGTAAAAGGAAAACTGTAATTCTACGTCGAACACAGGAAGGCATTATTTCCCGAAATCGAAGAGAAAAGGTCAGAACGGATACGGTTCGACCCGGACAGGAATCGAACTCGCGATCTAACACTTCCAGAGCGGGTGCTCTACCTTTTGAGCCAGTGGCATTTAACCTTTTTGAGTAGCCCTATACCTATTATGTACCTCATGTCCTCATAATTTTTTCTCACCCAGGTTTTGATTCACACAATCTTTCCACCTTTTCTTCGATCTACCTCACCCCTAAACGTAAAATAATAATAAGAAATATGTTTTATTTATTTATTTGCACTCTAAGCAAGAAAGGCCATGTGTGAATAAGAAATATATGAAACAAAATTCCATTCCATACCTGGGGCTGCAGTTCTCAGTTGTTCAATGCCGGCCTGGACTATTATGTACCTCATGTCCTCATATTTTTTTCTCACCCAGGTTTTGATTCACACAATCTTTCCACCTTTTCTTCGATCCACCTGGCTCCTAAACGCAAAATAATAATAAGAATTATATTTTATTTATTTATTTGCAATCTAAGCAACAAAGGCCATGTGTGAATAAGAAATATATGAAACAAAATTCCATTCCATACCTGGGGCTGCAGTTCTCAGTTGTTCAATGCCGGCCTGGATTTGTTGTATGGCCGACAAGGCCTCGGGATTGGCCATCATGCCTTGGATTTCCGGGTTTTGCATTTGTTGCAAGAACTGGGGTAACATCTGCTGCATTTGAGCCTGGCCAACACAAATAATAGTTGTTGTTAGCTAATGTCAAGAATGGAGCAGTTGCAAATGGGTAAACATTATAAATAAATGGTCGATTCCTATGTAAAAAGTTGGGAAAAATCCAAATC
>NW_007377664.1:121046-157304 GCF_000475195.1 Diaphorina citri
CGCCGCGGGAAATTTTTAAAATTTTTTTTTTTTTTTTTTTTTTTTTTTTTTTTTTTTTTGGTTGTGCATGCTTTTGTTCCGGGTAAAAATCGAGAAATCCGTATTTTTTCACCATTTTGCTAGTTTGTACCGTATATGCCGAAAAGAAAGTTGGCAACCCTAGTGAAATCTGACATCACAACTCTTTGAACTTTTTCATTAGAACAGCAATTAAAAATTGAATTTTCGAACTTTTAAAATTACTTTTTCGGAGTTTTGACCTCAGATTCGGATTTTTCACAACTTTTTACGTAGGAATTGACCTTTTATTAATAATATTTTCCCAATTGCAACTCCTCCATTCTCAGCATTGTGGATCTTCTAATATAACTATTTTTAGTCTTAGCTGTCAGTGAAGTAAAGGTAAATAAGTTTTTTTGCTTCCCCTCTCTCTCTCACCCTTGCTCTTTCCTCTTCTTTTTTTCCCTCTCTCCTCTCACTCTTACCTCTTCTTTTTTCTCCCCCCCCTCTCCCTCTCTATCTCTCTCTTCCTCTTTTCTTCTCTCTCCCCTTCTCTTTCTTTCTCTCCCTCCCCATTTCTTTTTATTAATTTTCTCTCTCCCTCCCTTTTACTTTTTATTTTCCCCTCTCTTTCTCTCTCCCTCCCCATTTATTTTTCTTTTATTAATTTTCTCTCTCTCCTTTTTACTTTTTATTCCTTACTATCTCTCTCCCTCTCTTGCTCTCCCTTCCCCCCTCTCTCTCAACAAAATTTTGACAAATATCAAAGTCTAATCATCCTATTTGTTACAGTGTGACAAATACCCCTTACCTCCCAACGAACCAAGACCAAATGGAGTTGCTCCGACATCAATATTGGTTCTTCCTTGGGGTGCGTTATTTCCTTGGTCAGGGGCAGTTGTTTTAATGACTAAGTGAACAGTAAGGCCATCTTTCATGTTGTGATTGGACAGATTCTCATGGTGACAAATACCGCTTACCTCCCAACGAACCAAGACCAAATGGAGTTGCTCCGACATCAATGTTGGTTCTTCCTTGGGGTGCATTATTTCCTTGGTCAGGGGCAGTTGTTTTAATGACTAAGTGAACAGTAAGGCCGTCTTTCATGTTGTGATTGGACAGATTCTCATGGTCTTTCATTATTTTACCCGCAAATATCAAACACAACTGTTCGGGTAAAGCATTGAACTTTTTGGCTACAGCTTCTTTGAACTGAAAGCAAAATATGTGTCAATTTAAATTTCAATTAGAATAAAAATTACCACAAAGAAAATGATCAGCAAGTAAAATTTCATTCTAAAAAAAAAGGTCCTTTTTGTGTTAAATCTAACCCTATAATGACACTGGTCTCTGCTCATTTGTGAAAGCTGGTATGTATTGTATATGCTGTTTTTATGAGATTTAGGTTCCATTCCAAATAGAAGTTATAACATAAGCCCAATTTTAGGTTGAATTTTCATTTCATTGATCTCTGAGGTTTCTGAGTAATGTTTGTGTTCCAAATAACATAGCCCCTTTTATTTGAATAGCACAATGTATGATGTAATCAAAGTAGGTAAGTACTAAAGTTGTCTGGGTATGAAATACAAATTACAAACCACTAACAGCTATCTTAGATACCATTCCCACTTGTCATTTAAAAAAAATGTTGTGTGCAGTGGGAACACTCTCATTTTAATTACATCACCTACAGGACATTTTAGTGTGTCATTTGGAAAAAAATCATGTTGTGTGGCAGTAGGGGAACTCTCATTTAAATTACATTTTCTACAGGACATTTGGAAAAAAAAAATCTGTGAAATTCACAAGTGGGACAAGTCTTTCACAATCACAAACAGATTGAGGTTAATTCTCTAGAAATGATAAGAATGTGCTAGAGACCTCTGACACAATAATGAGTAATTCAGTGCCTGGTTGTAAATAAGGGGGACACTAATTGATTGCCATTAATCTATGAAATAAGAGAGCCTACCATTAGGAATATGACGATTGTGAAACAAGGATCAGGGACGTTGTTTCTGATATTCTGAATACATTTTTTCTTTTTCTCATATACCTATAAAGGCGTTTATTCGAGAAAATTCATTCTTGGCAACTGATAGGATGATAGGGAGAGGAAAAACTTACGTCTGTAACACTGGCATCCTCCTCAATTTCGATGTTCTGTTTTTCTTTCGGAGTTTTCACTACGATTGTGATAAGCTTCTTTTCACTTTCCTGTTGAGCTTCAGCCATTGCGGTATTGCTTTTGTGATAGTGCGTTCAAGTTTTGGTGTAGAAAACGGAGTTTTTTTAATGTAATTTTCTTCTGATTTAAAAAAAAAGAAAATTTGGAAACTCAAATTCTATTTTTTCTTGTCACTCAGCATGAAAAACAAAACTTTTGGAAATTTTTTTGTGCTCGTTGTTTTTTCTCGAAGAATTTTTTTGTTACTTCCCTTTTCACTTTCCTGTTGAGCTTCAGCCATTGCGGTATTGCTTTTGTGATAGTGCGTTCAAGTTTTGGTGTAGAAAACGGAGTTTTTTTAATGTAATTTTCTTCTGATTTAAAAAAAGAAAATTTGGAAACTCAAATTCCTATTTTTTTTTTTCTTGTCACTCAGCAATCTCAGCATGAAAAAAACAAAACTTTTGGAAATTTTTTTGTGCTCGTTGTTTTTTCTCGAAGAATTTTTTGTTACTTCCCCAAAACTGCGTATCCGGTAAATCCGGTAATATGACGTCATAAATGACGGCAATGGCAGTGGAGGATATTACATTTTGGGTAAAAATAAATAAATGGTGGGATCCCATGTAAAATGTTGCGAAAAATCCAAATTTCAAGTGCAAAATATCTTTAGTAGGTCAAAAACACAATTTGAATTTGCCTATCCGATATTTTCTGTTTTTACTTTCCTTATCCTATATAGGAAGGAAAGTAATGTAATCGGGTCAAATTTTCGATGGTGAGTTTTTAGTGCCAAAACACGTTTTGAGGTCCCTAGAGCCTAAATACAAAAAGTTTCAGCCATTGGTCCGTGTGTGTGTCTGTCCTTCTGTCTGTCCATCTGTCTGTAAACAAAATATCTCGAGAACGGTAAGAGCTAGAGACTTGAAATTTGACATCCAGCTGTCAAATGAGACAAGGATGCGACACGAAACTTTTGGTTAAGATCGGTGCAATGCTTTGCGGCATTTCGTCCGCTTTTTGGTGGTTTTCGGTGTAATTCAATAATATCTCGGGAAGGGTATGAGCTAGAGACTTGAAATTTGGTATGTAGTCCACAAATATGTGACAAGAATGCAACACAAAACGTTTGGTGGTAGTTGTGCATAAACGTTCCGAAAACGAACCTTATCCCTTTAGGAAAAAATCCGCCTCGGCCAGGAATCCAACCCGGACCTAGCGCTTACAAGGCAGATGCACTACCAACCAAGTTAACTTGGCTGGCTCTTCCGTTTCTTTAAAACCGATCTACTTACTATTTTTCTGTAGGTAATATTAGGTACATATATATTATAAGAATAGGTACATATACCTACCTCGGTGGTGTAGTGGTCAAGGCGCTCGCCTGGTAAACAGGAGGGCGTGGGTTCAATCCTAGCCGAGGTATGGAATTTTGCTACCAACCAAGTTAACTAGGCTGGCTCTTCCGTTTCTTTAAAACCGATCTACTTACTATTTTTCTGTAGGTAATATTTGGTACATATTATAAGAATAGGTACATACTCGTCTACCTACTCCATTTCTTTAAAACCGCTCATCCGGTAACCCGGTATGTTATACCTACCTACCTATCTATTCAGATCCGTTTCGTGTCCCTCATTCTTCAGGAAGTAGTTTTTATAACCGTTTTTTTCTTCGACTTCTTCTTTTTCTTCCTCGATATCTCCCCTTCTTTCATGTCCTTTTAGGTACATACCTATTATAAGAATAGGTACATATGTATACCTACTCCATTTCTTTAAAACCGCTCATCCGGTAACCCGGTATGTAGATACCTACACCTACCTACCTACCTACCTACCTATTCAAATCCGTTTCGTGTCCCTCATTCTTCAGGAAGTAGTTTTTATAACCGTTTTTTTCTTCGACTTCTTCTTTTTCTTCCTGGATATCTCCCCTTCTTTCATGTCCTTTTCATTGAATTTCTTGAGGGTTCGAAGCAAATGTACCCCACGCTTCTTAATTCTTTTTCTGTGAGCGAGAGTTTTGTGATCACGATCACACGATATCAGTCACAGTCAAGCAGCTCAAGCTCAAACTCAGAAGAAGTACAGAACCCAAGCCCGAGAACATTATACGTTACCCGTTTTCTGCTCTTTAATACGTGATTTTTGCATAAATATAATTTTATAAATTAAATAAGCAAATTATTATTTTAATTTATTCCAGTTGCCAAATTACTTATAGGTAGGAACCTTCATTACTTTTTTCATACCGGGAACTTTTCCCGGTTCTTCTTTCTTTTCTTCGCGGCTCATCTTGTCTGATTGTTGCCAAATTAGTTATAGGTAGGAACCTTCATTACTTTTTTCATACCGGGAACTTTTCCCGGTTCTTCTTTCTTTTCTTCGCGGCTCATCTTGTCTGATTTCTGATCGACCTTCAGTCCAATTCAAAACTTGTGAATTCAAATCATATTCATAATTATAACCCCTCTCTTTGTTTTGTTTTCAATGTGTCGAGTTCATTCATTCATTCATTTTCACAAGAGTGGTTAAGACATAGATAACGTGTGAGTGTTTCTGTTTGAAAAATAAATAAACAATATACCTTCCTAATATCTAATATCGATAAATAGATGGTGAAAAGTGATTTAATATTCTAAAATAATATAATATTTTTACAATTTCAACTAATAAGTCGGTAATAATAAAACTAACTATGTATGTAAGTAAAATAGACTTTTAACTCTTTTAAGTACCTAACGAATTGTAATTGTAATTTGTTTATTTGCATCAATAATATTAAAGATTACAATATTGCAAGGGTATATACACAAAAGAAGGTGTAAAATGGAAAACTCTGCCAGTTCTGAGCCCATTTGTGTTTTTAATTTATAGATAACGTGTGAGTGTTTCTGTTTGAAAAATAAATAAACAATATACCTACCTAATATCTAATATCGACAAATATATAGATGGTGAAAAGTGATTTAATATACTAAAATAATATAATATTTTTACAATTTCAACTATATAAGTAGGTAATAATAAAACTAAGTAAAATAGACTTTTAAGTAACGAATATACGTATTGTAACCGTTTCGGAGTGGGTTTAAAGCAATTGTGAATGTGCGAAGTTTTAATGAAAAGTATTAATTGTTTAATTAACTCCCCAAAAAAATCACTCGTTTAAATTTTGTAACCAAAACCAATCTGTACTGTGATTTCAATCAGAATTTTACGAGGAACACCGAAGAATCTCTGAAGAAAAACACACCTATAAATATTTCAGGTAAGTAAAATTCCCGGCCTTTGGACCGTGTAATTTTTCATTATTCATCAAGAATAATTATGTAAGTATAAATAGCATCTTTTACTTTGTTTGTTTGATAGAAGGGGTTAACGTCACTCTATAACTGCCATTCGGCGACAAGCTACCCGCCTACGCCTACTGGAGTATAAGGAGAGGGTAATGAAGGTAATCATCATATTAACCTCACCCAGCCCAAGTGGGTCGGGAAAAGCTATTAGCACACGATTTCTTACATTTTTACTTTCTATTTTAAAAGAGGTTTGACATCAGACGGAACTGTAACTGCTAAAGTTTTAAGGTCCCGAAATCGAAGAGAGAAGGAAGACAAGATAGGAGAAAGCCAGCCGTTCCGAGAACGAACATTATTCCTTCGCAATTAATTCCGCCCCGGGTGGGAATCGAACCTGCGGCCTAGCGGCCTTACAAGGCAGACGCTCTACCAACCAAACGAACTAGGCTGGCGATTTCTCACAAATGGTCATCCATCGAAATGACAACCATGAGTAACGCTGCTTAACTTCCATGATCCAATGGGAAGTGAACCCGGTGTGTTCAAAAAAATTCTAGAGCACCAGATGTGAAAGGCACGCTTCTGGCACGCGTCAAGAACCTAGGTCAAGAATCTAGGCACCCTCCTGTGCCAGGGTTTCTTTTCCCCCTCGGTTATAACTCCAAGCAGGTGGTGACTTGGGGAACGTTTGGTATAATGGAGGATGCCAGGTGGTACACCAGATCTGCTATTTCTGCTGGATCTTGAGAATTTGGGACCTTCACAGATGAATATTAAAGGTCGTTAGATTTCTCTGGATAAAAGAGATTTTAAAGATATATATTATACCCTAACCTTTTGTAACGGACTTTTTCTTTCAAATATGTACCTACCATGCGCATACCTATTACTTACCATACCTACCAGCTACACCTAATAAGTACCTTCTCTTATAGGTGGACGTAAATTTTTCAACATTAAAATATTTTGGTTCTCCCGATGCATGCATGACTAAAAAGTTCATGATAGCAATATGATACATACTAACTTAGGACATATATTAGGTACCGACAAAATAATTTTATTGCACGTCCTCTCATTTGATATTGATTCCATTTCCACGTCCACCGAATCAATTACGTTACGGGTATTTCCAATTCGATGCATGATTTCGTAATTAAAATTCTATAAAGGATTTGGCACGTCCTGTCGGTAAGCTCCGGAGTTGGCAATATGTGATGTGCCATGATGAGCCATGTTTGGCATTAGTTTTAGCATCACCCATTCCCATTACCTAATGCATTATTCCGCAGGGTTTCTTTTCCCCCTCGGTTATAACTCCAAGCAGGTGGTGACTTGGGGAACGTTTGGTATATAATAGAGGATGCCAGGTGGTACACCAGATCCGCTATTTCTGCTGGATCTTGAGAATTTGGGACCTTCACATTCACAGATGAATATTAAAGGTCGTTAGATTTCTCTGGATAAAAGAGGAGATTTTAAAGATTTATTATACTCGTATTTAGGTACCTAGTAATTTTGTTTAGACATGCATCAGGTTAATCAGGTATTAATTTTTTTTTGTACCTAGTACCTAACCTTTTGTAACGGACTTTTTCTCTCAAATATGTACCCACCTTTCGTACCTATTACCATGCCTATACCTACAGTAGGTACCTCTCGTATAGGTGGACTGGTGGACGTAAATTTTCTAACATCAAATATTTTGGGTTCCCCTGATGCATGACTAAACTAAAAAGTTCATGATAGCAATATGATACATACTAACTTATGACATATATTAGGTACCGACAAAATAATTTTATTGCACGTCCTCTCATTTGATATTGGTTCCATTTCCACGTCCACCGAATCGATTACGTTACGGGTATTTCCAATTCGATGCATGATTTCGTAATTAAAATTCTAAAAAAAGGATTTGGCACGTCCTGCCGGTGCTGAGCTCCGAGTTGGCAATATGTGATGTGCCATGATGAGCCATGTTTGGCATTAGTTTTAGCATCACCCATTCCCATTACCTAATGCATTATTCCGTGTACAATTTTGTGTGTGACCCAATAGTATGGTCAACAAATGATGTGGCCGGGCCAGCTTAACTCACCTTGGTCACAATGGTCATTGTACTTATTATTTGATCGGAGGAAGTGTTATTTACACTTTATTATGCCTATTTAATTTGTAGGCATCAGCAAAATGTCCTCCACATGTACATGTTGGCCAAGTTTCTTCAAAATCGGACAAACCGTTCGGGAGTTATGGTCAACAACAAACAAACTAAATACAAAATCATCGAGTTTATTCTTACAACTTACTTTACTCGTTCAATTTTATCAATCAATAACATCCGCAATATTATTGTGCCTATTAATTTGTAGGCATCAGCAAAATGTCCTCCACATGTAACATGTTGGCCAAGTTTCGTCAAAATCGGACAAACCGTTCGGGAGTTATGGTCAACAAACAAACTAAATACAAAATCATCGAGTTTATTCTTACAACTTACTTTACTCGTTCAATTTTATCAATCAATAACATCCGCGATGAGGTTGTTATTACCCAGAGATTACCTTTTTTGCATACCTTAATATTAATATGTAAGAGATGTTGATAAAATGACAGAAGTGAGAATGTAGTCAATGTAGAATTTCCATCATAGGTAAAATGGGCATTAGGTTAGGCATACAATTTTTTTCGGACCTGATGTTTTCCCTTTTAAAAATAGTTACTAGAGAGTACCTACTTCAACGTTTTATGCCATTCATGTAGATATTCAAAGTTTCCTTAAAGTACCTATTTTAGATTACTCTTTCTCGAGGGTCTGCAGTCTGCACCACACTCTGCAGACAACACCATGCTGGGACATACTTCTCAAACTACATATATCACGACTGTGTGATGTAGAGCTAGCCTGGCTGAGGGACTATAAATAAAGAGTAGATCAGTGTCTAGCTAGGGGACTATAAACAGGGAGTAGACTAGTCCAAATTTCCTTATGCTATATCAATAGCAAAGCTTGAGTGCAAAGGGCATCCCACTCGGAAAATTTTGTTTTAGCCAAAACCAGTTGGCCTCAAAGCGATCACTCTAAAGCTGATTGAGAGGCTGACGACAAACACCAACCCCATCTGAACTGGGAAAAGGCAAAGAAGAAGATGCAATTTAATAAGCTCATTTTCCCAACCTCAGTGGTGCAGTGACTAATGCTCTACATTGCCCCAATGAGATATGGTCCTTACAGATGATGAGAAATCTGCACTGACAGAGCTTCTGTCTGGTGTCGAAGCAGAAGATTTGATGCAGATAGCCAAAACCGTGTCTCAGAAGTTGCTTAACATTAAATCTGTGAATGGTAAGTATCATTACTGTGGTTGGTTTCTACTATAAGGGGATTTGGTAAATCTGGAGATTAGTTCATTCTTCAAAACATGGATAAACTTCTACATAAGGGAAGATATTAAGAAATACCTATAATAGCAATTAATGTTCCTGAAAAGTACTACCTACATGTACTTACGGTGTCGAAGCAGAAGATTTGATGCAGATAGCCAAAACCGTGTCTCAGAAGTTGCTTAACATTAAATCTGTCAATGGTAAGTATCATTACTGTGGTTGGTTTCTATTTCTACTAAGGGGATTTGGTAAATCCCCTTCAAAATATGGATAAACTTCTACATAAGGGAAGATATTAAGAAATACCTATAATAGCAATTAATGTTCCTGAAAAGTACTACCTACATTCAAAATATGGATAAACTTCTACATAAGGGAAGATATTAAGAAATACCTATAATAGCAATTAATGTTCCTGAAAAGTACTACCTACATTGAGGTCCCTAGAGCCTAAATGCAAAGTTTCAGCCATTGGTCCATGTGTGTGTCTGTCTGTCTGTAAACAAAATATCTTGAGAACGGTAAGAGCTAGAGACTTGAAATTTGGATGCAGTTGTCAAATGTGACAAGGATTTGACACGAAACTTTTGGTTAAGGTTGGTGCAACACTTGGCGGTTTTTAGCGTAATTCACCCAAATAAGCATCATTTAATAGGAAGTTGTGTGATGTTCACACCAGATTTTTTTACAACAATCTTTTCATGTTCCACTAAGTACATGTAGGTAGTACTTTTCAGGAGCATTAATTGCTATTATAGGTATTTCTTAAATATCTTCCCTTATGTAGACAGTGACTAGCACAGAAATAAGGATTTACCAAATGTTATTGTGGAAATTATAACATGGAGGCAATGTAGTTCTAATACCTACATATACATACTCACGCCTCTTGACTCATTGGCTTCAAACACAATACGTAAATAAATTATGAGCTGATAGTTAGCAAGCAGTCATGACTCTCAGTTGAGCATAAATAGGCACATGCATCATGGAATGACCTTTCTGATGTGGAGAGAGGAGAGGAAATATCTTTGTTCAGGACCTATCATCCGAGGAACACAGTCGTTTGTCTGATAGAAATGACCTTGGAAATTTGCTGAACCATCCAGTAAATCTCAATCGGAAATTTTTCTGAACAATAGCCAAACCGACTACAAATACGTCTGTTGGAGACCAATCATATTGAACTTGAGAAGTAGGTACCTATACGTTTATAAACCATCCAGTAAATCTCAATCGGAAATTTTCTGAACAATAGCCAAACCGACTACAAATACGTCTGTTGGAGACCAATCATATTGAACTTGAGAAGTAGGTACCTATACGTTTATTGTTTGCGCCTGCAGCCCTTACGATACAGTGGCGTGTTGTTTGTGCATGCCAAAGTGATTTGTTTATCCTGCCGACTTGCCGAGGCATGCCATGCCGCTCCAGTTTGAATGCATATTGTGCCCCCAAAAAAAAAAAAAAAAAAAAAAAAAAAAAAAAACATTTTATTACTATTCGCTTATCATTGCGGGTAGACAGTCCAAAAATTAAAGAGGACCCGTCTTTGCCAAATCAACAGTACGAGTACTTATCCGTGTCCGTGAGATTGGCATATTGGCATATTTGACCCATGATTGTGGAAGGATTGACAGGATTTTAAAACCGCCCGGTGACCCATTCCTGAAAGCAATTTTTGCAGTGGCATTTTGCAGTATTTCGACGTCACCTCAACTCTTTAGAGCAGTAATATTACACTATGGTCGATCGCCAAAAAACACGTCCACGCCTGAAACCCCTATCCGCGGATATTGGTTCCAGTCAATCCCGAATTACCAATTGCCTTGAGTTAACTCTGAAGTGCCTTAGTGTATAGTAGATGCGTGTCTACTTCTACTGACTCTCGAAATTCTCAAGAGGTGAGTACTGAGAAATACTACGAGTAGTTCCTAGTTCATCGCTTTTACATGACCATTTCACTCGAAAATACTAGTATAGCTCCGCTATACTGTAGTAATAGAAAGTAAAAATGATCACTTTTGAGGTCAATCACACGACACACGTTTTAGGGGGGAAATCCTCAGAACTCTCAGCATTTTCAAAGAAAAATAAATATAAGAATTGAGATACTACACATTTATCAAACATATCTATCTACATATTATAATCAACCTACTGATTGCTTTTGGCATGAAGGTTGAGCGTTTATAAAGCACGCCAAACCAATCTTCGCGTACCACACACGATGGTCACGATGTTCAGACAGCCAGACAGGAGTAGATATCAAACTTAATCCAATGATTCTGAACAAATTGCATGGCAAGGTCAGCACACAAGGTAGCACTTTTGGCATTCGCCATAAACAATGTCACAAAAGTGATGTTTCTGTATCCACATCCACACATTGTTCAAAATAGATCAGAATATTCAATATTCTTTACACTGGTCCACAAAGCGAGTTTAATCTCCGTTTAAGTTAAACTCTTTGACTAAGCAATCCTGATTGGTTGATTTAGAAAATTTCAGTTCATTAGATTGCTTAACTTAAACGGCGTTTAAAGTGTTTAAACTTTAAACTCACTTTGTGGACCCGCGGTCATTAAGTACATAGCAAAACGTAAAATACCCAAGTGCGGTTTGTGAACTGTGAACACCGAATCTCTCGAAATAGTCGAAATGAAACTCAGCGCAACCTCTTTCTCATATACATATGTAGGTAGATACCCAAGTCCATGTCTACCTATATTTACTTATATCGAATATGTACCGTGTACAATCAGCTGTATCTACGTAGGAATACCTATCTTGAATGAACTTGATTTACTCGCGATAATGGGAGAGAGCGCCCAAGTTCCAAGTTCTAGGTCACATATTTTTTCGGTGTAGTTATACGAGAAGTGGCTGCCACAACTGTGCGTTCTCATGGGTCAACAGAAATGATTTTGCGAAACGACAAGAAACTCAAGAAATGAGATGTTGATAAAATGACAGAAGTGAGAATATAGAATTTCCATCATATATGTAAAATGGGCATTAGGTTAGGCATACATTTTCTTCGGACCTGATGTTTTCCCTTTTCAAACTAGAGAGTACCTACTTCAACCTTTATGCCATTCATGCAGATATTCAAAGTTTCCTTAAAGTAGGTACCTATTTTAGATTACTCTTTCTTGAGGGTCTGCAGTCTGCACCACACTCTGCAGACAACACCATGCTGGGACATACTTCTCAAACTACATATATCACGACTGTGTGATGTTGATAAATGTGTAGTATCTCAATTCTTATATTTATTTTTCTTTGAAAATGCTGAGAGTTCTGAGGATTTCCCCCCCTAAAACGTGTGTCGTGTGATTGACCTCAAAAGTGATCATTTTTACTTTCTATTACTACAGTATAGCGGAGCTATACTAGTATGAATATACGTATTGTAACCGTTTCGGAGTGGGTTTAAAGCAATTGTGAATGTGCGAAGTTTTAATTGTTTAATTAACTCCCCAAAAAAAACACTTGTTTAAATTTTGTAACCAATCTGTACTGTGATTTAAATATTTCAGGTAAGTAAAATTCCCGGCCTTTGGACCGTGTAATTTTTTATCAAAAATTATGTATAAATAGCATCTTACTTTGTTGGTTTGATAGAAGGCAGAAGGGGTTAACGTCACTCTATAACTGCCATTCGGCGACAAGCTACCCGCCTACGCCTACTGGAGTATAAGGAGGGTAATGAAGGTAATCATAATATTAACCTCACCCAGCCCAAGTGGGTCGGGAAAAGCTAGTAGCACACGATTTCTTACATTTTTAAGTCTGGCCATGCCTCGGGATGAACTAGCGGGATTCCGGAGCGAAGCGACGGAATTCAGCTAGTTATGTATAAATATAGCATCTTGCTTTGTTTGTTTGATAGAAGGGGTTAACGTCACTCTATAACTGCCATTCGGCGACAAACTACCCGCCTACGCCTACTGGAGTATAAGGAGGGGAGGGTAATGAAGGTAATCATAATATTAACCTCACCCAGCCCAAGTGGGTCGGGAAAAGCTAGTAGCACACGATTTCTTACATTTTTAGTCCGTCCTTCCTTTATTAATACTTTCTATTTTAAAAGAGGTTTGACATCAGAGGGAACTGTAACTGCTAAGGTCTTAAGGTCCCGAAATCGAAGAGAGAAGGAAGACAGGATAGGAGCTTTCTACTTTAAAAGAGGTTTGACATCAGAGGGAACTGTAACTGCTAAGGTCTTAAGGTCCCGAAATCGAAGAGAGAAGGAAGACAGGATAGGAGAAAGCCAGCCGTTCCGAAAGCGAACATTATTCCTTCGCAATGAATTCCGCCCCGGGTGGGAATCGAACCCGCGGCCTAGCGGCGCTTATAAGGCAGACGCTCTACCAACCAAACGAACTAGGCTAGCGATTTCTCACAAATGGTCAGGATTATAAATGACAACGCGCTTACAAGGCAGACGCTCTACCAACCAAACTAACTAGGCTGGCGATTTCTCACAAATGGTCATCCACATCCATCGAAATGACAACCATGAGTAACGCTGCTTAACTTCCATGATCCATTAGGAAGCGGACCCGGTGTGTTCAAAAGAATTCTAGAGCACCAGATGTGAAAGGAGACTAAGCAATCCTGATTGGTTGATTTAGAAAATTTCAGTTCATTAGATTGCTTAATTTAAACGGCGTTTAAATGTTTAAACTTTAAACTCACTACGCGGTCATTAAGTACATAGCAAAACGTAAAATACCTAAGTGCGGTTTGTGAACTGTGAACACCGAATCTCTCGAAATGAAACTCAGAGCATCCTCTTTCTCATATGCATAGGTAGATACCCAAGTCCATGTCTACCTATATTTACTTATATCGAATATGTACCATGTACAATCAGCTGTATCTACGTAGGAATACCTATCTTGAATGAACTTGATTTACTCGCGATGATGGGAGAGAGCGCCCAAGTTCCAAGTTCTAGGTCACATATTTTTTCGGTGTAGTTATACGAGAAGTGGCTGCCACAACTGTGCGTTCTTATGGGTCAACAGAAATGATTTTGCGAAACGACAAGAAACTCAAGAAATGAGATGTTGATTATTGTTGATAAAATGACAGAAGTGAGAATGTAGAATTTCCATCATAGGTAAAATGGGCATTAGGTTAGGCATACATTTTTTTTCGGACCTGATGTTTTCCCTTTTCAAACCTGAGAGTACCTACTTCAACTTTTATGCCATTCATGCTGATATTCAAAGTTTCCTTAAAGTACCTATTTTAGATTACTCTTTGAGGGTCTGCAGTCTGCACCACACTCTGCAGACAACACCATGCTGGGACATACTTCTCAAACTACATATATCACGACTGTGTGATGTACGTATGTTATTGTGGAAATTATAACATGGAGGCAATGTAGTTCTAATACCTACACTACATACTCACGCCTCTTGACTCATTGGCTTTAGGGATGTTGCGATATATCGAAAACCGATATATATCGATATATTTTTCGTCGATATATCGATATATATCGATATATTTTTTTGGTTTTACATCCCTAATTGGCTTCAAACACAATACGTAAATAAATTATGAGCTGATAGTTAGCAAGCAGTCATGACTCTCAGTTGAGCATAAATAGGCACATACATCATGGAATGACCTTTCTGATATGGAGAGAGGAGAGGAAAGATCTTTGTTCAGGACCTATCATCCGAGGAACACAGTCGTTTGTCTGATAGAAATGACCTTGGAAATTTGCTAAACCATCCAGCCGTTCCTGGACGCCATCTTTGATAAGAGCGACGAGCGGTTCCGACCCGCTATGAGCCGCGTCGTGGCGGATTTGAATATTCTGCTGGACGGTGGCGGCGGGAAATGAAAATGATGCTAGAATGGTGACGTGTTTTATGTTTTGCTAGTCGGAGACCTACAACCAACAATCACAGGGAACATACAACCAACATGCCTCTCAACAACCTGCTTTTCAATCCTATAACTCCCAGGCCTCCGAGTGGCAAAACTCCATTATTCCTCAATCACAAGACATTGGCCCTCCTCCTGGGAATTGTCTAGATATTTTGTCCAATATTAACATCCAGGAACTTGGCTACGAGTTCACCAAATGGTTTCACGGGAGATAGGTGTGTAATTTATACACATAAACCTGAAGACGTGATAGCATATCCTAAAACGGTGCATGTATGCTGTATTAGTTATTCACAATGTCCCTGCCTGCGTTGCCCATAATGCCACGAATCATAAGGTAATCAATAATCATTAGGGTACATTAGCCATAATAAGAGAACATTTCATAAATAATAGGGGTGCCACGAATCATAAGGTAATCAATAATCATTAGGGTACATTAGCCATAATAAGAGAACATTTCATAAATAATAGGGGGCCAGACAAGTGTTATAGAGGGGTCATTATAAAAACTGTCTCATTTTTAACCTATCGGTCAATATGGCCAGGGTTTATAGGGGCCATTATGTCCTCTTCTAAACAACTCAGCGGAAAACGGTGCAAAAAACGCGTCGATAGGACACTGTACGTTTTAAGGTAGAAACACACTTATCGTCACGTCACGAAACTCCGAAAGATGTAGTTCAAAGTTTTCCCATGATATTGTAGGTAATTTCGTTCAGGACAGCCACACTGCCATCACTTTACGTCACCTTAATTTGAGCATCTTTTGAATCTCACGTGCATTTTTTTTACTTCTCTTGATTTCAGCCATGTCTTCCTCGCCGGACACGGATCGGTTCAAAACCAACGACCTCGCCATGCGGGTGCAGAAGAAGTTGGCGAGCAAAATGTCCAACAAGTCCATGGTGAAGATGTACATCGACGACCGGTCGGGTCGACTTCTGGACAATCTGTATCGGGTCATCAAAACTTACGTGAGTTTCCGCCACCAGAGTGGAAATGGAAAGGATGTAGGTTTATTTTGACAGGAGCCGGTGGAACATACTGTAGAGTTTTCTACTTTCCTCAGCAGATTAGACCATGTTAGTTCTAATCGTTTGGCTGGGGGACGTTAAACAGGGACTAGACCAGCTTAGTCTGGCCGGTGGACTTTAAACAGAGGGAGTATACTTACTAGCATGCCGTTCTTTTTTAAGTAGGAAAAGGCTAAGAAGAAGTCTTAGATAGCATGAGATTGGGAGAAGAATCATATTGGTGTAGTGGTGTCTTGACCAAGACACTTGTCTGGTAATCAAGAGGGCGTAGGTTCTAAAGAAATAGCGAAGGGTGAGTGCGAAGGGCATCCACTCGTAAAATTTGTAGCTAAAACCAAATGTCAGCCCAAAGCAATCACCCTAGTTAGGGCTGATTGAGAGGCTGATGAAAAACGCCGACCCCGTCTGTACACGGGAAAAGGCGAAGTAAAAGGAGAAGAAGAGTTGTAATCGTTTGGACTATATGCTATTGCAAGAAAGCCCATACGGCGGCGGCGTACTCCTGACATGCACTTGAAATAACCAATTTTATTGATGTTTTTTCCCCTTTCACAGACGAACAACAAAAAACAGTCCGAGAAGATCATCAAAACCCTCATCATGAAAAACGCCGACCCCGTCTGTACACGGGGAAAGTCGAAGTAGAAGGAGAAGAAGAGTTGTAATCATTTGGACTATATGCTATTGCAACAAAGCCCATACGGCGGCGGCGTACTCCTGACATGCAATTGAAATAACCAATTTTATTGATGTTTTTCCCCTTTCACAGACGAACAACAAAAAACAGTCCGAGAAGATCATCAAAACCCTCATTAAGATCATCATCAAAACCACCCTGCTCGTCAAAAACCATCAGTTCTCTTCGACCGAACTCACCACGTGCGAAACTCTCAAGGCCAAATCAGTGCAACCTCTTTCTCATATAAATAGGTAGATACCCAAGTCCATGTCTACCTATATTTACTTATATCGAATATGTACCATGTACAATCAGCTGTATCTACGTAGGAATACCTATATCTTGGATGAACTTGATTTACTCGCGATAATGGGAGAGAGCGCCCAAGTTCCAAGTTCTAGGTCACATATTTTTTCGGTGTAGTTATACGAGAAGTGGCTGCCACAACTGTGCGTTCTCATGGGTCAACAGAAATGATTTTGCGAAACGACAAGAAACGAGATGTTGATAAAATGACAGAAGTGAGAATGTAGTCAATGTAGAATTTCCATCATAGGTAAAATGGGCATTAGGTTAGGCATACAATGAAAAGATTGTTGTAAAAAATCTGGTGTGAACATCACACAACTTCCTATTAAATGATCCTTATTTGGGTGAATTACGCTAAAAACCACCAAGCGTTGCACCAACCTTAACCAAAAGTTTCGTGTCGAATCCTTGTCACATTATTTGACAACTGCATACCAAATTTCAAGTCTCTAGCTCTTACCGTTCTCAAGATATTTTGTTTACAGACAGACAGACACACAGATGGACCAATGGCTGAAACTTTGCATTTAGGCTCTAGGGACCTCAGAACGTGTTTTGGCACTAAAAACTGACCATTGAAAACTTGACCCGATTACATTACTTTCCTTCCTACAGGATAAGGAAAGTAAAAAGAAAGTAATCAATAAATCTATTATTATTATTATTTGCTTTAATTAGGAGTGTTCTAAATGTAATTTTAGTGTGTTCTCAAAGAAGTACATTGTATAGAGGTATAGACCCTAGCCTTCACCATAGACCCTGTCAGTAAAAAACAAACAGATCCATTTCTTAATTTTTAGTGAGGGTTGGAGCTATGGTCAATGCTCTGTTGAGGCCACTCACATTCATTTGAATGGTTTGTTTCTTTTCTCTTGGGTCAGGGCTCCATTGTGAACACTTACTCCAGGTTTAAAAATAATAATATCAATAAAAAAATATATTGAAAATAGATGAAAAAAGGAATTCAAATTATCAATCAAAACAATAATTGATGTTCTTGATTTCAGATGCATTGGAAGTAATCTTGCTTCACTCAGAAACAGCTGAGTCTGTTTTACATAGGAAGAAAATTTCCAAGCAGTTGTTGTACAACTATCTTCACTACAAACAGATACCTGTGCCGTCTCATTTGTTTTTGGCACTAAAAACTGACCGTCGAAATTTGACCCGATTACATTACTTTCCTTCCTATAGGATAAGGAAAGTAAAAAGGAATTCAAATTACCAATCAAAATAATAATTGATGTTCTTGATTTCAGATGCATTGGAAGTAATCTTGCTTCACTCAGAAACAGCCGAGTCTGTTTTACATAGGAAGAAAATTTCCAAGCAGTTGTTGTACAACTATCTTCACTACAAACAGATACCTGTGCCGTCTCATTTGTCCAAACATGAAATCATTCAGCAACTATTACAGTATTGGAGAGGCAACTTGAACCAAGTAAGATAAAAAAAAAAAACAAGGTGTATTTTACTATAAAAAAAAAGAAAAAAAATGATTACCTGTGGTAGGCATTTTGAATTACTTGAAGGTAATGGAAACATTTTGGAATCAAAATCTAAACTGATTTTGTGCTATGATCAATTTTCCATGGCAAAGAACATTAATAAAATATCTCTTTAATGCACACCTCCGGAATGATATATCATGTTTGTTAAGTAAGTCTCTTTAACTTTCATCTGTATAATTAATTCTTTCTCATTACAGTCAATTGAAGCAGCTCCAAGAACCCCCAATGACAGAACCCCCTCCACTAGTCAAGATGTTTACAATCAATCCCAACCTACTTATAGTCAACAAATGCAACCATTGTACAACCAACGAAGGTAATGGAAACATTTTGGAATCAAAATCTGAACTGATTTTGTGCTATGATCAATTTTCTATGGCAAAGAACATTAATAAAATATCTCTTTAATGCACACCTCTGGAATGATATAATTATCATGTTTGTTAAGTCTCTTTAACTTTCATCTATATAATTAATTCTTTCTCATTACAGTCAATTGAAGCACCTCCAAGAACCCCAAATGACAGAACCCCCTCCACTAGTCAAGATGTTTACAATCAATCCCAACCTACTTATAGTCAACAAATGCAACCATTGTACAACCAACTAGAGTGGAAATGGAAAGGATGTAGGTTTATTTTGACAGGAGCCAGTGGAACACACTGTAGAGTTTTCTACTTTCCTCAGCAGATTAGACCATGTTAGTTGTAATCGTTTGGCTGGGGGACGTTAAACAGGGACTAGACCAGCTTAGTCTGGCCGGTGGACTTTAAACAGAGGGAGTATACTTACTAGCCTGAATTTTCCTTGTTAAAGAAATAGCAAAGGTTGAGTGCGAAGGGCATCCACTCGTAAAATTTTTAGCCAAAACCAAATATCAGCCCAAAGCAATCACCCTAGCTAGGGCTGATAGAGAGGCTGATGAAAAACGCCGACCCCGTCTGTAAGGGGAAAGACGAAGTATTAAAAGTAGAAGAAGAGTTGTAATCGTTTGGACTATATGCTATTATGCTATTGCAAGAAAGCCCATACGGCGGCAGCGTACTCCTGACATGCAATTGAAATAACCAATTTTATTGATGTTTTTTCCCCTTTCACAGACGAACAACAAAAAACAGTCCGAGAAGATCATCAAAACCCTCATCAAGATCATCATCAAAACCACCCTGCTCGTCAAAAACCATCAGTTCTCTTCGACCGAACTCACCACGTGCGAAACTCTCAAGGCCAAATTCCACACCCTCCTCATGTCCTTGATCAGCTTCTACGAAGTAGACTTCAGCTACGACGCTGCCTATCTGATCCGACAACTGACCACGCTTCGCTCGCAGCTGGCCGGTCTACTGCAGCGACATCTGACGAGCAAAAATCTCACCAATTTGGATAACTTGTTCTATTATCATTTTTATTATTATGAAAGAATCACATTTTATTTCTGTGCTAGTCACTGCGGACCAGAAACAGATCATACATGTTACTGTTGTGAAAGAGACTTGGCCAGCGTAGGTAAAGTCTGCAAGAAGAAAAAAATAACTTTGTAGTAGATAAACGATGGATTTCATCTTCATTTATTTCGAAAACACAACAACGTATATATCTACCTGTAATGTTCTAGTGAAACATTTATACTGTATAGTTTTAACGTGGAAAATGAACGGCGTTATATTAGGGCTAAAAATGCGTCGAAATGTTTCGTGTAATATACACACTGGCGTGCTCAGGCTGGAACTTCGCCTGGCGTACTACCGTGCGCCTAGATACCTACAGATGAAAATGTACTTTAGTCTAGTGAAATACCAAGCTTTAAAATAGAATAAAACAGTTTCCAACCTTATTTTTGTACATAAATATGTCCATTATTGTTGTTGATGGAAAATAAATGCCCCTGAGGGAGTACTTTGCGGTCCCAGGGGAAAACAATTAGAAAGGTTGTTATTTTCGATTACGATTATTAAGGTCCAATCCAGGGCTGGTTACATTACAAGCAGTAGGGTTGGACAAAGTATTCTCGATTATTAAGAGGTTGAAGGTCCAGGGCTGGTTAGATCACTTGTACCAGAGGTGGTAGGGTTGGACCTCAATGAGATGGCCTCTCCTACGCTGTGTTAGGCCTTCTAAAATCACTAGTAGCATGTGATGGTTCAAGGATGACCTGTTGAAATATTAATCATAGGTACATGACATTGCTTAATTTAGGAATTGGCATATTCATTCAATGTGATAGTAAGATTTTTATGTTTTACCTCAATAATTTTGTGTCTTTCTTTCATGACATATGTATCTCAAACATTTTGTTCTTTCACACAAAACAAATTTGGCACAATTGTTCAGTCCATCAGCCCATTAGAAAAAAAACTTGCCTAATAGATTTTGAGCCTGGTTGGTCCCCGTAAGAACCCCTGGTTTACTTTGCTCTTTTTCCAAAGAAATTTGAAAACAAGAAACAAGAACTGGGAAGTTGTAATAATGATTTGTAACTAACCAAGGCTAACAGCTTGCTTAGCACTTGGCTCTAAAAAATTCAATTGTTGATATGCAGTCCAAAAACCAGATTAGTCTTGATTGCTGGTTAGGGATCTGTTTTTTTTTTTTTTTTACATTTACATGAAAATAATAGGTACTACTGCTTGAAAGTTCTTTGCTAAGTCATGTATTTTGCAAAATGTGAAATGTAAATACAAATAACATTGTAATAGAATTAAGTAACAGGCCAAGAAGTGACGAGATTGATTCCATAGGTCTCTTTTCTAGGAAATATCAGGGGGGGACTCGAACCAAACCTTCGCCATTACTTCACTCGAATTACCGCCGCGCGCCGTGTGTTGGGATCTTGTGAGTTCATTGAACCAGGCTCATGTAATCGTACAACCATGAGCAAGGGAAATAAACTTGGAGATAAACCAACTAAGGATGAAGGTAAGTTTATTGGAAAGCACCTTCCTCTACCTGGGAGTTGATTGTGAGTTTTTTTCATTTCCTTCAGTGAAAATGTGAAATGTTGGTTCAGTTATCATTATCAGCTTTACCAGTCATGTTGATAGCTACAGTCAAGGAAAACCGCTAACATTTTCTCCTGTACAGAACCTGTACAGGTTTTTCTTGCTTGGAAATTTCATATCTCTTAAGTTAGTTGAGTTTTGCAAGTTGTCACACAGTGGATTAATTTTACTATCACTATCACTGTACAACCATGAGCAAGGGAAATAAACTTGGAGATAAACCAACTAAGGATGAAGGTAAGTTTATTGGAAAGCACCTTCCATTTACTTTAACAATCCTGGCTATAGATATTAAAGTGTGTAAACTTTCACTTGTTGATGTACCTACTTACTTACGTCTAGATATAATATGTGATCATTTTAGCAAACAATAAGTGAAGAGGCAAATTTAAATTGATTTTCCCTCTTTAAATTGTTTAAAGCCATACATTGGAAATTTTCATTACCTATTAAGAAAAATTCAACTTAGGTAGGTATAGATTTTGGACCTGAGCTATTTCAAAACCTATTGGCCATTAAGACTCCACTGAAAAATGGCAATTTTTTTATTCTATTTATTATTATGTTTAAGCAAAAATTTCAAGTCCTATAATTATGCCTCAATGAGATGGCCTCTCCTACGCTGTGTTAGGCCTTCTAAAATCACTAGTAGCATGTGATGGTTCAAGGATGACCTGTTGTTTAACAGTTATTTTTTTGGAGTTTTGACCTCGGATTTGGATTTTTCCCAACTATTTACATAGGAATTGACCATTTATTTATAATTTTTACCCATTTGCAACTGCTCCATTGTGTCAATTTTTTCCCCATATTTTTTCTTTCTTTATATATACACAAACTCTGTACTTAGGTATACCTTTAAACACGTAACATTTGAAATAAATGTCAAATCTACTAGTAGGTAGGTACCTACTGAGTAGCATAAGCGGAAGTGCCTTATGCCTATCTTATAATATTGATGAGTCAGTGAGTGAGTCAGACTTGCCAATTTCTCACCTATCTACTTATCTTCAACACGACTTGACTTTAGAACTTCACTTAGAAAATATATAGTAAATTACCATATGAAAATTTCCAAGTACATACCTTCTTTTATAAGTAAGTACCTATTATGCCTATCCGTAGATTTTGCCAATTATGTACAATGAGTTGGATAGTGTGATAATAACTTAATAATACACAACATTTTTGATAACAACTTAATAGCAGACCTCGATAAAAAAAAAAAAAAAAAAAAAAAAAAAAAAAAAAAAAAAAAAAAATTGCAATTTTTCCTCACATTTTTTTTCTTTTATACATTAAATTTTAAATTGTGTCAATTTTTCCCCAAAATTTTTCTTACTTTATATCTACATAAACTCTGTACTTAAACCTTTAAACACGTAACATTTGAAATAAATGTCAAATCTACTAGTAGGTAGGTACATACTGAGTAGCATAAGCGGAAGTGCCTTATACATACCTATCTTATAATATTGATGAGTCAGTGAGTGAGTCAGACTTTACAATTTCTCACATCTTCAACACGATTTGACTTTGGAACTTCACCAAGAATAATCACCATATGAAAATTTTCAAATACCTACTTCTAGGTATACTTATCCGTAGATTTGCCAATTACTTGGGTTGGATAATGTGTAAATAACTTAATAATGCACGACATTTTTGATAACAACTTAATAGCAGACCTCGATAGAAAAAATGATCAAACGAATTGGGATTTTCTTTCTGATTCCTTTATTTGATAAAATCATCAATTCCTTGCTGATGAATCTATTAAATGACTATAGAGTCGGTACCTACTCTATAATTTCTAGGTAATGATCTACACGTGTAGATAAATAATCAATGAGGCGATTGGTATACCTACTATACAGAATACATCAAAGATTTGTCTGATTTTAAATTTGTTCAACACATAAGGGAAATGTGATGCAGAAGGTTCCGGGTTCGAATCCCCAGAAGAGAAAAAAACATAAAACTACTTTGAAGCTGTGTCATTATGTCTTGACTTTGAAGCATGTCACCACCTATTAATTTACATTTACTTTTTTTTTTTTTTTCAAAGTAAGCAAGGTCTTTTTTGTAGTATTGTTATTGATACTTCAATCCTATAACTCCCAGGCCTCCGAGTGGCAAAACTCTATTGTTCCTCAATCACAAGAAATTGGCCCTCCTCCTGGGAATTGTCTAGATATTTTGTCCAATATTAACATCCAGGAACTTGGCTACGAGTTCACCAAATGGTTTCACGAAAAGTTCAACGCATGTACGCGAGAGAACGGATTCCATTTTGATTCGAATATGTTCTTCACCAATGCTAGTGCTCAGTTTAAAATCATCCACAGCACAAGTGGCAGAGATGAGGAAAACTCCGTCCAGCTCGAATCGAGTGAGCAAATCACCGCAAGCATTGTGCAACTCCAGCGCACATATGAAATTTTTCTCCTTCCAAACACCGAGTCACTGCGAGTTGAGAAAAACACTTACGGGAATGTTATCCTGGGTGTGCGTGGCACCGCAAGTATTGTGCAGCTCCAGTGTACATATGAAATTTTTCTCCTTCCAAACACCGAGTCACTGCGAGTTGAGAAAAACACTTACGGGAATGTTATCCTGGGTGTGCGTGGCAGCGCAAGCATTGTGCAACTCCAGCGCACGTATGAAATTTTTCTCCTTCCAAACACCGAGTCACTGCGAGTTGAGAAAAACACTTACGGGAATGTTATCCTGGGTGTGCGTGGCAGTTTGCATAGCCAGTCGCAAGTCAGGGGTGTTTATGATCTGCTGATTCAGTTGTTTCACGATCCTCTGTGTCAGCTGAGTGACAAGCCGGTGTGGAGGGTACAGAAAGCACTTCTGCAGCTCAAGTTTGCTGATCAGAGCGCGGTGGAGTGTTCAAGTCAGCAGGAATGTTCAAATAGAAAAGTAGAATATTTGAGTGAAGAATCAAGGCATTTGGCACAATCTAGTCAGCATAGGCAAGACAGGAGTGAACCCCTAGAAATTGAATATGATTCCAATAGTTTTAGGTAGCATAAGGGACTGACTAGAATATTTGAGTGAAGAATCAAGGCATTTGACACAATCTAGTCAGCATAGGCAAGACAGGAGTGAACCCCTAGAAATTGAATATGATTCCAATAGTTTTAGGTAGCATAAGGGACCTATGTCCTCTTCTAAACAACTCAGCGGAAAACGGTGCAAAAAACGCGTCGATAGGACACTGTACCTTTTAAGGTAGAAACACACTTATCGTCACGTCACGAAACTCCGAAAGATGTAGTTCAAAGTTTTCCCATAAGATTCTAGGTAATTTCGTTCAGGACAGCCACACTGCCATCACTTTACCTCACCTTAATTTGAGCATCTATTGAATCTCACGTGCATTTTTCGACTTCTCTTGATTTCAGCCATGTCTTCCTCGCCGGACACAGATCGGTTCAAAACCAACGACCTCGCCATGCGGGTGCAGAAGAAGTTGGCGAGCAAAATGTCCAACAAGTCCATGGTGAAGATGTACATGCCGTTCTTATTTAAGTAGGAAGAGGCCAGGAAGAAGAAGTCGTAGATAGCATGAGATTGGGAGAAGAATCATATTGGTGTAGTGGTGTCTTGACCAAGACACTTGTCTGGTAATCAAGAGGGCGTAGGTTCTCTCCCGGCGGAGGTATGGAAATTTACCAAATGGAGCTTTATCCTCAACATTGTTTGAGCATTTGACATTAATAGTGGTAGTCTACTGCTAGAGTAAAGGCACTCTTTAATCTTATTCAAGCAGTTATAAAAAGATGTACATCGACGACCGGTCGGGTCGACTTCTGGACAATCTGTATCGGGTCATCAAAACTTACGTGAGTTTCCGCCACCAGAGTGGAATAGGGTTGGACATGGTATTTTTCTGTTCAATATTTTTCTCCTTATGTCGCTGGAGGAACTTCATGAATGATTCTTTCTCCGTGGGGTCATCATCTTCTGTTAGATTAGGAAGAAATAGAAAAGAATATGAAAAAAAAAAAAAAAAAAAAAAAAAAGGGTTGGTAGAGGTATGATTAACATTATTATTTTTATTATTATGAAAGAATCACATTTTATTTCTGTGCTAGTCACTGCAGACCAGAAACAGATCATACATGTTACTGTCGTGAAAGAGGCTTGGCCTGCTTAGGTAAAGCCTCCAAGGAGAAAAAAAAGAACATTGTAGTTGGTAGGTATGTGATGAAATTCATCCTTATTTATTTCGAAAATACCACTATGTATGTTAGTATGTATCTACCTGTAATGTTCAAGTGAAGCATTTATTCTGTATAGTTTTAAACTTACCTACAGATAAAAATGTACTTTTGTCTCGTTAAATACTAAGCTTTAAAATAGAATAAAACAGTTTCTGACCTTATTTTTTACACAAATATGTATCTTTTATTGCTGATGGGAAAATAAATGCCCCTAGCCCATCAAACACTTTGCGGTCCCAGAGGGGGAAAAAAAGCAGAAAGGAAGTTATTTTCGATTACGATTATTAAAAGATTGAAAGTCCAGTCCAGGGCTGGTTACATCACAAGCCGTAGGGGCAGAAAGGAAGTTATTTTCGATTACGATTATTAAAAGATTGAAAGTCCAGTCCAGGGCTGGTTACATCACAAGCCGTAGGGTTGGACAAAGTATTCTCGATTATTAAGAGGTTGAAGGTCCAGGGCTGGTTAGATCACTTGTACCAGAGGTGGTAGGGTTGGATTTGGTCCCATTTTGATGAAATTAGCTAAAATCAAAAAGGTAAAGGGAATGAGTATATAATATGAATTCCATATTGACATTCAAGGACACACTAGGTACCTATACCAAATGAAGTCTGTAAGGTCATTAAATAATCATCAATAATAACATTGATAACTCACCAACTGCAGTCAACTAGAACTAGGGATGGGATATTCGACTCTTTTTGAATATTCGAATACCACGACTCGATTCTTTTCAAATATTCGACTCAAAGAATCGCGATTCTTTTGTAGTGAGAGAGAGACAGCACACAGGAATCACAGGATCACTCTCGTAACCAATGAGATTGAGTAGTTTGTAGTTGTACAGGGCACGGCAACGTAGGTACAACATCGACTCTTCAAAGAATCGCGATTCTTTGAATCTAAGAATCGCGATTCACAATTCTTTTGAAATATTCGACTCTTTGAATCGACTCAGAGAATATTTACCCATCCCTAACTAGAACTGGATGAACCTTGCACACAAGAAGACCTCATGAAAGCAAACCCAAAAGCCATCCACGTTGCCAATTTCTGGAAATTCAAGATCTGATGTTCAAGTTTGTTTCCGTTCAATAATAACATTGATAACTCACCAACATTCACCAAGTAAGGTACATCTCGACAGGCTGGATCTAAATTGATAACATAGGGATTGTCTGGAAAGTAGTAAGTACTCACCAACATTCACCAAGTAAGGTACATCTCGACAGGCTGGATCTAAATTGATAACATAGGGATTGTCCTGTTTGTCATACAAATATGATGAGAATTTCTTTACAAATGATGTTTTCCCAGATCCTGCCATTCCAAGCACTATCAAGCAGATAGGTTTTGACTTGAACTCCGGGCCATGATCTCCACTACTGGCGGGTCCAGAATTATCTGACACCTTTTCTTCTGCCATGGATTACACAGAGAGTTTACTCTAAATGGAAATTGATTTTGTAGATTGGAAAGATGGATGGCTCTTGTACCTGCAGTACCAAAATTACCTAATGTTTTTAATCACCATAAAAAAGTGGTATGTATGATACTTGTTTTGGGGAAAGATTACTTTAAAGGAATCATGAAAAGAGTAGAACAGAACAGACTAACGTACTACTTGAAGCTCATAAAGGAAAAAAAGTTTCAAGATTAATCAAGATGATCAAGATCCAACTTTTCAACGTTTTTTTTCTCAAAATGACCAAATTTGAAAATCAATTTATTTTGAATTTTCGCGCTAGTTCTCACATGGTTTTGTTTACATCAGCCTCCAACCGTTCACACGATCCACGTACAAAATGGGCTGTGTTCATTTGATAACTATTCGAGGCGGGTAATTTTAAATTTATTAAAAAAAAAATCTACCTGCTACCTGCCTGGGAGTTGATTGTGAGATTTTTCCTTTTTTTCATTTTCAGTGAATTGTTGGTTCAGTTATCAGTTTATCTTAATCAGTCATGTTGACAGCTACAGTCAAGGAAAACCGCTAACATTTTCCCCTGTACATAACCTGTACAGGTTTTTCTTGCTTGGAAATTTCATATCTCTAAGTTAGTTGAGTTTTGCAAGTTGTCAAACAGTGGTTTAATTTTACTATCACTGTACAACCATGGGCAAGGGAAATAAACTTGGAGATAAACCAACTAAGGATGAAGGTAAGTTTATTGGAAAGCACCTTCCATTTACTATTAAAGTGTGTAAACTTTCACTTGTTGATGTACCTACTTACTTACGTCTAGATATAATATGTGATCATTTTAGCAAACAATAAGTGAAGAGGCAAATTTAAATTGATGATTTTCCCTCTTTAAATTGTTTAAAGCCATACATTGGAAATTTTCATCACTTATTAAGAAAAAATTGAATCCAATTACAGTCAAACCTGTCTAAGTGGGAATCCAAGGGACCGACAATTTTTTCTCACTTATCCAGGTTTCCCAGTTAAAGTGTCCTACTTAGAGAGGTTGCCATGAAGGGGCCACGGTTTTTTTTCCCAGTTATCCAGGTTTCCCACTTAGACAGGTTCGACTGCAATTGAGTATGTAGATTGCTACAATAAAAAAGTTAAATTTAAACCAAGTTTAAAATCTCATGATTGTGTCCCCAGCCTAAAGTACCTATTAAGAAAAATTTGAATCCAATTACAGTCAAACCTGTCTATCTGGGAATCCAAGGGACCGACAATTTTTTCTCACTCTACCGGGTTTCCTAGTTAATAAAGTGTTCTACCTAGAGAGGTTGCCATGAAGGGGCCACGATTTTTTTTCCCAGTTATCCAAGTTTCCCACTTAGACAGGTGTGACTGCAATTGAGTATGTAGATTGCTACAATAAAAAAGTTAAATTTAAACCAAGTTTAAAATCTCATGATTGTGTCCCCAGCCTAAAGATAAACTTTCACTTTGTTGATGTACCTACTTACTTATGTCTAGATATAATATGTGATCATTTTAGCAAACAATAAGTGAAGAGGCAAATTTAAATTGATGATTTTCCCTCTTTAAATTGTTTAAATTCAACAAAGAATTTGAAATTTGATCGATTTATTTATTAGTAGTACCGAATAGGTCAAAAAGTTTTTTTTCCCCCCGCAGTCTCAACAGGGTCTTATGTAAACGAACATCTTTTGGCGAAAGTTGTACCTACTTCTTTTACAGAGAAAGGGTGCTCTAAAGTGGGCCGTGTTGAGAGACATTCAAATATAACGAATAACTAGGAAGTTGCATTTTTTTCTCACATTTTTTTTTCTTTTATACATTAAATAGAACAGTTACGCTTACTTGGATACTTGAGTGATGTTTCAAAGTCAAAAAGCTGGGAAAATGAGGGATTCCGGAACTTTTCTTTTTCTTCCACGACTTCTAGATCATGAGATAAATCGATTTGAAAAATACCGGTAAATCGTGAACTTTGACGTCACGGCATACGCTTTCGTACACGATGACATCACATCAAATGTCCCGAGCAAAGCTCCCTCGCAGGCAACACATTAATGTGTTTGTGCGCATAAGTTTCTGTGCATTTTTCTCTGCTCCTCCGCAAGCGTGCTTGCATACTGGCGCTACCTAGCGGACGAAAAAAACAACTGCGTAAAGTCTGACGTCACACATCTTAATTACTTAAAAGGAATCATGAAAAGAGTAGAACAGAACAGACTAACGTACTACTTGAAGCTTATAAAGGAAAAAAAGTTTCAAGATCCAACTTCCAACTTTTCAACGTTTTTTTCTCAAAATGACCAAATTTGAAATTCAATTTATTTTGAATTTTCGCGCTAGTTTTCAAGTTTACTCTAAATGGAAATTGATTTTGTAGATTGGAAAGATGAATGGCTCTTGTACCTGCAGTACCAAAATTACCTAATGTTTTTAATCACCATAGAAAAGTGGTATGTATGATACTTGTTTTGGGGAAAGATCACTTAAAAGGAATCATGAAAAGAGTAGAACAGAACAGACTAACGTACTACTTGAAGCTTATAGAGGAAAAAAAGTTTCAAGAACCAACTTTTCAACGTTTTTTTCTCAAAATGACCAAATTTGAAATTCAATTTATTTTGAATTTTCGCGCTAGTTTTCACATGGTTTTGTTTACAACAGCCTCCAACCGTTCACACGATCCACGTACAAAATGGGCTGTGTTCATTTGATAACTATTCGAGGCGGGAAATTTCAAATTTATTTAAAAAAAATCTACCTGGGAGTTGATTCGTTGATTGTGAGTTTTTTCATTTCCTTCAGTGAAAATGTGAAATGTTGGTTCAGTTATCATTATCAGCTTTACCAGTCATGTTGATAGCTACAGTCAAGGCTCTACGGGTTAGGTGATAGAGAACTCCTCCGGCGTAAACCTTGCCCAGTCATGGTTGCCTTAAATTCCAAATTCCACTCAAGAGTCCATTTTATTAATTAATTATTTATTATAGCCTCCGTGGCCGAGTGGGTATCACACTAGGATTGCATGCAGGAGGTCCGGGTTCGATTCCCGGCGGTGCCGATTTTTTTTCGCCTCTGTGCTTGGAATGCGGGGTGCACTCAGCCTCGGGAGGACAATTGAGTAGCTACTTTAATCGAGTAGCGACCAGTGGCAGCATTACCAGTGTAAAAAGATTATTGAAATATGGAAATTGATTGCAAAGGAGGCACTTAGTAATGTTGTGATATCCACTAAAGAATAGAATAGAATACCTTGTTTATCCTGCCCGAATAGGACTGAAAAGTCCCTTTACCCCAGCAGTCTAAACAAGGTCTCGTGTATTTGATGGGTTAAAGAATAATACATACAACTAACAATTCCGTAAAAAGACCTTACTTAACTAGAAAAAAAAAGGTAAACGTAAATTAATAGGTGGTAGTAGAGAATGACAATAAAATAAAATACAACAGGTTTGATTTGAGATTTGATTGATTTATTTATTTAGTAGTAGCGTATAGGTCAAAAAGTTTTTTTCCCCCCAGCAGTCTCAACAGGGTCTTATGTAAACGAACAACTTTTGGCGAAAGTTGTACCTATTTTTTTTTACAGAGAAAGGGCCGCGTGAGCCTAAAGTGAGCCGTGTTGAGAGACATTCAAATATAACGAATAATTAGGAAGTTGCAATTTTTCCTCACATTTTTTTTCTTTTATACATTAAATTTTAAATTGTGTCAATTTTTCCCCAAAATTTTTCTTACTTTATATCTACATAAACTCTGTACTTAAACCTTTAAACACGTAACATTTGAAATAAATGTCAAATCTACTAAGGAATTGGCATATTCATTCAATGTGATAGTAAGATTTTTATGTTTTACCTCAATAATTTTGTGTCTTTCTTTCATGACAAATGTATCTCAAACATTTTGTTCTTTCACACAAAACAAATTTGGCACAATTGTTCAGTCCATCAGCCCATTAGAAAAAAAAACTTGCCTAATAGATTTTGAGCCTGGTAGGTCCCCGTAAGAACCCCTGGTTTACTTTGGTCTTTTTCCAAAGAAATTTGAAAACAATCAAGAACTGGGAAGTTGTAATAATGATTTGTAACTAACCAAGGCTAACAGCTTGCTTAGCGCTTGGCTCTAAATATGCTGACCAAAAACCAGATTAGTCTTGATTGCTGGTTAGGGACTTAGGGATCTGTTTTTTTTTTTTTTTTTTTTTTTTTTTTTTTTTTTTTTTTTCCGATCCCAACTTCTGTGACCAGAGGAACGGCCGACCCAAGGCCTTCTTCTTTGAGCACGGATTTCAGTTTACGATCCTTCTCGAGTTTCTCCGACTTGGCTTTCTCGTCCCGAAGTCGAATCCACTCAACACGGTAGTTCCTAAAAAAAAAAAAAAACTTGACTTTTAGTTTTTCAATTTAATCGTAGTAATACGTACGCATTCTACTCTATAATTTCTAGGTAATGATCTACACGTGTAGGTAAATAAAATCAATGAGCGGATTGGTATACTATACAGAATACATCAAAGATTTGTCTGATTTTAAATTTGTTCAACACAAGGGAAATGTGATGCAGAAGGTTCCGGGTTCGAATCCCCAGAAGAGAAAAAAAAAACATAAAGCTACTTTGAAGCTGTGTCATTTATTGTCATGTTTTGACTCTTGACTTTGAAGCATGTCACCACCTCTATTAATTTACATTTACTTTTTATTTTCAAAGTAAGCAAGGTCTTTTTTATAGTATTGTTATTGATACATGTATTATTCTTTAACCCATCAAATATACGAGACCTTGTTTAGACTGCTGGGGTAAAGGGACTTTTCAGTCCTATTCGGGTAGGATAAGCAAGGTATTCTATTCTATTCTGTGTTTACACATAGTCACAGCTTAGCACTTATTCTTGGAGGGATGGTCTGATGGTAAACCACTTTTCTTCTGTCTCATACGCCATCAGGTTTGTTGAGATTTTCCGCCCGGAGAAGACAACTGGTTTTCGTACCGTCCAACTGGTTTGTCGCCTGACCCAGAGACTGGTTCCTTGTTGACCCAGTACATAGATTTCTTACAGGGTGGTGTTAAGAATAGAATTCTTCTTCCTCTTCGCCTTTTCCTGTGTTTAGACGGGGTCGGCGTTTTTCGTCAGCCCCTCAATCAGCCCTGGGGTGATTGCTTTGGGCTGACATTTGGTTTTGGCTACAAAAATTTTACAAGTGGGTGCCCTTCGCACTCGACCTTTTCTCTTTAGCAAGGGAAATTCCAGGCTGGTCTACTCCCTGTTCAAAGTTTCTCAGCCAGACTAGCCAATTGAAAGCATTTGTTGGCCCGCCTTTATAGGGGTGGAATAGGCGTCAGTGACTCTTATTAGAGGTCCCTTTCCAGAGTGATTTCTGTTCCATGAACCACTAGTAAACACCCTGTATTTGTAATATTCCAAGGCGGATTTGTTTCATGCTGTTCATATGAATAGGTATTTTACTTATGCTCATATGGTTCTGATGTTGTTTAACTATAAAACACAACTACCTACTCATACAAATTCTAGCCGGTTTCAAATAAAACTACCATCATAGATTTACCTATCTTACTACATAACATATATACCTACTTGATTTGCTTAATGAAAGAAGGAATTAAGGAAGTTTTTTTTTTTTTCAAAAGGTTTGATTAGGGGGAACTGTAACTGGTGATGTTTTATCGTCCTGAAAGCGAAGGGAAAAGGAAGACAGACGGGAGAAAGTCAGCCGTTCCAAGAACGAACCCTATCTGTTCAGGATAAAGTTCGCCCCGGGCGTGAATTGAACCCCCGACCTAGCGCTTACAAGGCAGACTCGCTACCCCCCAAGCTGACCAGTCTGGCTAATTAAGGAACTGAGTTTCAATTCTAAAGTTGTAACCTTGTATATCTCGACGATTTTGCACGTAGTCTGTCTGTAATCCGTATGGACGTATGTCTACTTGTTCCGCTTGAAGGGTTTGTAAGATGTTGATTAAATTGGCAAATTATTTCCTCATGTCAACACTGTCAACGGAGTAGCTAAATTTGAAAATGAGAACGGAAACTGATGGGTCAAATTTCCACTTTTATTATAAAGTCGTCAATTTATTCCATCTGATGTCGGTCAATATGTCATCTTTTGTTGAAAAATTCCCATTTCCTCTCTCAAAACGGAATTCCATTGTTGTAAAATTCCAAAAACTTGATACGTGATTATTTTCTCACTCGTGAAAGATCTAACAATTTGATTATTTGACTATTCAATATCTGATGATTTGGAAAATGAATAAATAAAGGTCAATTCGCAAAACACACAGTGAGGTATTTGGCTGTAAGGTAGAAACACTCTGCCCTCACATCACGTCAGCTCATGTATCATGTGACATGAGCGTGAGGTCAGTTCCGAGAACGAGCATTATCTGTTTAGGATAACATCCGTCCCGGGCGGAAACCAGCGACCTGCCGCTTGCAAGACAGACGCGCTACCCTTCAAGCTAACTAGGCTGACTACACTTCCAATTTTCCTGCTTCGGTAGGACACATTAGAACATAACTTCCTTATGAATATGTACACCTGGGTGTCTATTTTCTAAAGGGGGAAATGCCCTTGAAAATGATGTGTCACAATGCTCCATTGTTTTTTTTATTTTGTTTTGTTTTTTTTTTTTTTTTTTTTTTTTTTTTTTTTTTTTTTTGGTTAAAGGGTTAATAAAAAACACTTCCTTCTTTGGACTAAAAAAACATTCTTTTTTTGGGTAAATATAAATATGCAAAATTACGTATGCACGGGAAATCATATCTAAGGCAAAGTTAGGTACTAGGGACAAATCTATTCTATTCTATTCAGTCCAGTCTGAGTCAGACGAATAAATATTTATGGTCAAGGCCAAAAGTCAGAGAGACAGTGGCGCGGTGTAATATATCCCTTTTTGGGCTTTTGACTTGGCGGCGAGCTTCGACCGTGAAGAGTATTTTTGTGGGATTTCATTACTTTTTGTAGTACAATAGGTAGTACTCTCCCCCCCCCCCCCCCGCTTTTCCCTCTCTTACACGGGGGTCAGCGTTTTCGTTAGCCTCCTCAATCAGCCCTAACTAGGGTGGCTTGCTTTGGGCTGACATTTGGTTTCCGGCCTGCAAATTTTACGAGTGGATGCCCTTCGCACTAGCCAACCTTTGCTATTTCTTTAGCAAGGGAAATTCAGGCTTTCATACTCCCTGTTTACAAGTCCCCCAGCCGAGACTAAGAAGGTCTACTCCCTGTTTAACGTCGCTTCAGCCAGACCTTGTTCTATTCTATTCTCTATTTATATCCTACTCTATTTTATTCTTCATTAATATTTTTTTTTTTCTATTCTATTCCAGATCTCCGCATGTGTCGGCGATAGTATTCGTTATCATACTATTCGTAATCGGAGTGCCGCTCTGGGTGGCATCTGACTACTGTGGACGAGCGACCTGCCCACCCGGATAGAACGACTCAATCGCACCCTCACTCTGGTTCATACGAACATCAGCGTGATCACCGGAGACGAGGAGCTGTCCCGGCGACTCGTTCACGAGTTGACCTCAGTCCCTACACAAGACTCGAGTAAGTACAAACTCTTCCTCTGTTGTAGTTCTTGTCTGTGTACCTCCCGGATAGAACCGACTCAATCGCACCCTCACCTCTGGTTCATTACGAACATCAGCGTGATTACCGGAGGCGATGAGTTGTCTCGGCGGACTCCGTTCAGGAGTTGACTCAGTAAGGTACTTTCCTCGTCCGGACCATCAGAATGCCCATCAAATGATATTTTCCAAAGAGATGCCCTTCTCCGTTGCTTTCTCATTTACTGACCACTCTATCTTCGTGGTGTTAAAATATTTTGGGGAGATAGTACAAGGAGGCACTAATGCTATATCTACAAAAAGTTGTGAAAAAGCTCTGTTTTTGCTACACAAATATTTTTTGTTAAATTCTATTGTCAGCGTTCATACCTTTATTGAATGTTTTATTCATATCTCATTCCACTTCAAAAAATAATTTCTGGATTTATGGATTGATTATTTTCCTTATTGCAGCAATTCTCAAGTATCACATAGAGGCAGGCACCCTACCCAAGGACCTGGCCCTGTCGCCCAAAGTCCTTGAGGCCACGCCTGGCATTCACCCTCAGAGGCCGGGGGTGTACCAGTTGGTTTTGTGTCCCGAGCTGGAATCGAAGCGGGTACTCTTCGGCGCCCATCGAACCTTGTACTTCTCCAAGAATGTCGGTACGTATTACCTATGTCTATGTACACAATTTTATTGTGTGTATGTGAAAGACAACCCTATCCCTCTTCTAATAATTTCATCGCCAAATATTTTGTATTTCTTCCTCCCCCCCTTTTTTAGAATTTAAACAAGGTATGTACTTATTTGCAAACTTTACCTATGAAATATGTCAGACCTTGTTTAGACTGCGAGACTAAAGGGACTTTTCAGTCTCATTCTGGAAAAATAAACAAGTTACATATACTATATTATATTCTGTGAAGGGACTTTTTAGTCCTATCTCAGCAGGATAGACAAGGTATATTCTATTATCTTTCGCAGACATTCCCACGCTATCACGGGCCATCAGCGCGAATCTCCTTCAGGAGCCGCTTCTCCTGCAAGCCCAATCCGCAATCACGCCCCCTGACGTCACCCTGCGTAACCGCACTCAACCTCCGCAAGACCCGGAAACACTGCGACGGGTGCGGCTGTCCTCTCGGTTCGATCTGATTCTGACCGCAATCGTGCCGGACCCGGACCGTATCCGCGTCGACTGGGACTTTGGAGTGGCCGCGAATGGTGAGTCGATAAGCCCTCGGGGCCGCCAACGGTGAGTCTATAAGCCCTCTGGGCCGCCAGCAGTGAGTCTATAAGCCCTCTGGGCCACCAACGGTGAGTCTATAAGCCCTCTGGGCCGCCAACAGTGAGTCTATAAGCCCTCTGGGCCGCCAACAGTGAGTCTATAAGCCCTCTGGGCCGCCAACAGTGAGTCTATAAGCCCTCTGGGCCGCCAACAGTGAGTCTATAAGCCCTCTGGGCCGCCAACAGTGAGTCTATAAGCCCTCTGGGCCGCCAACAGTGAGTCTATAAGCCCTCTGGGCCGCCAACAGTGAGTCTATAAGCCCTCTGGGCCGCCAACAGTGAGTCTATAAGCCCTCTGGGCCGCCAACAGTGAGTCTATAAGCCCTCTGGGCCGCCAACAGTGAGTCTATAAGCCCTCTGGGCCGCCAACAGTGAGTCTATAAGCCCTCTGGGAGATCGGAAG